>NW_020664417.1:42225082-42226684 GCF_002925995.2 Terrapene triunguis | reverse complement strand
CCCCCCCGGCGCCCTCCCCCCGGCCGCTGGGGGGAGAGCGGAGCCCCCGCTGGGGCTCGCCGTCCTCCCCCCGGCCGGGGCTCGCCTCCCTCCCCCCAGAGGCTTTTTTGCCTGGGGCGGCAAAAAAGCCAGAGCCGGCCCTGATAATGACCCTCATTTGGAACCAAATACGTTGTTCTTCACACCCCAATATCTATTCCCCTTTCTTCCCTTCTCCACAGGGAAACCAGTGAAAGTGATCTCTCTCTCTCTCACTCACTCACTCTCTCTCTCCCCCCCCCCCCCCAGGTCTTTTCTGACCACTAACAGATTATATAAAATGTTATATATTATATATTTTACAACTATAGCACAGACTAAAGAATAACACACCTATCATTGATATTTACAGCTCAAGGGCTTCTGTTTAACAATTGCAATATAATCAAGAGACTCTGCAAATGTAAGTTATCTTTGTACACTTTTCACGGAGTTGTATTCTGATTTTTTGTGCCTTTTTTTACAGTTGGCAATTAAATAAAAATACAAAACTGCACAGCTTTACACGCAACTTAAAAATAAATATTCCATGATTCATAAAATACAAATGCAACTTGGAAGTAACCAAGTATGCACCATTTCCAAACAAACTGGAAAAACAAAAAACACAAACAACTTACAAGGCCACATAGCTAAATATTTGCTACTGTACATCTGAAGTGTAGTGAGTGACAATATTTGATGAAACATGTTTATGCACAAAGCAGATGATGTGTAATAGTAATTAAAACACTTATAACAATCTGTAACCCCCAAGGAGATTCCTGGGGCTCTGGTGCTAGTAGCGCAGAGAGAGGCCCAATATCCCTGGTTAGGGTTACCATTCGTCCGGATTCCCCCGGACATGTCCGGCTTTTCTGAGTTAAAAATAGCGCCCAGGGGGAATTTGTAAATGTCCGGACTTCCCCCGCATGCAGAGCGCGCATGGCTGACAGGGCAGCCGGCCGGATGGTGCCACTTGCACTGGGCTCTGGCAGCCAGAGAGAGCCCCTCCTCCGCTTCCCCCTCCACTCCCCTGCAGCTGAGATCACTCCCTCCCTCCCTGCATTCGCAGATCGCCGGACGTTCGGGCCTCCGGCAGTCTGGAGCTCCTCCCCCTGCCCAGCACGCCGCTCAGCAGCACTCTGCGAGGGCGGGAACTGGGCTATGTGCTCCGTGGGGGAGCGCGGCAGCGTGTCGGGCTGCGTGTGGAGCCCGACACGCTATTCTGAGTGGCACGTTAAGGGGGCCAGGGGGTCGGAGAAGGGGCAGGGAGGTTCTGGAGGGGGCAGTCAAGAGATAGGGAGCAGGGTTGGATGGGTCGGGAGTTCGGGGGGGGGCTGTCTGGGGGTTGGGGGTGTAAGGTTTTGGGCAGTCAGGGGACAGGTAGGGGGTAGGGTCCCAGGAGGGGGCAGTTAGGGTGGGGGGGTCTCAGGAGGGGGCAGTTAGGGGACAAGGAACAGGGAGGCTTAGGTAGGGGGTGGGGTTCTGGAGGGCAGTTAGGAGCAGGGGTCCCAGGAGGGGGCAGTCAGGGGACAGGGAGCAGATGGGTTTAGATGGGTCGGGAGTTCTGGGGGGGGGGGC
>NW_020664417.1:42162863-42224682 GCF_002925995.2 Terrapene triunguis | reverse complement strand
CCCCCGGCTGGGTGCTTCCCCAGCGCAGCCGGAGCCCGGGAGGGGAGGCGCCCGGCTGGGGGCGCAGGGTCTGGAGGTCTGGGGGCTGCCCGGCAAACCGTGAAGCCGGTAGCGCTCGGGCAGCTGTTTTGTGGCTGGGAGGGAGGAGGGGGAATGTGGGGCGCTCACAGGAGGGGGTGGAGTTGGGGCGGGGCGGGGCCAGGGCCCCGTGGAGTGTCCTCTTTTTTTAAATGAGGAAATATGGTAACCCTATCCCTGGTAGGGAGGGGGAAGCCAAGGCAGACTCAGAGTCTGCTCAGCAACCAACAGGGAGCTCCAGAGAGGAGAGAAGCTATTTGGGAGCAGTCTGGACCCATCCAGGGAAAGGGCAGGACTGGCTGTGTGGGGAGCTGGTGAGTCCCAGGCCTGCATGCAGGGTTCCCCCTCAGAACAGGTCTCTGGGGACCTGACAGCAAGATCCCTCAGCTTGATTCTTTCCTGCTCCAAGGTGACTCCCAGTTTGTAGAGCTTTGTTGGGAAAACTTCCCCCAGCCAGGCTGAGTTAGCCCTCCAGCTCCTACATGAGATCAGTGACCACATGGCCAGCTCCGCTCTGGCTGCTAGTCCAGGGCTGCTGCCTGCTGTGAGTGTGTCTGAGTGCTGGGGTGGGAGAATAAAGTTTGGATTTTAGTAGTTTTGTAATCTTCAGCTTGAGCTCTGCACCCTGTGGTTGTGAGGGGAAACCCTGACACCTGCATGAAGAGGACGCCTGCTAGCAGTGATCATCAGCCCTCTGCAGTGACTGAAGAGTCCAGAGTAGGGTGACCAGATGTCCCGATAAAATTGGGACTGTCCCGCTATTTAACCCTTTGTCCTGCATCCCAATCAATGTACGATCAGGACGTACATTTGTCCCGATATTCAGGTAAGGAGGTGAGTGGGAGGAGGCGCTGACTCCATGGGTGCTCCAGGGTTCTTCTCCCCTCCTTCCCCCAGTGCGCCGCGTCCCCGCTCCTCCCCCTCCCAGCGCTTCCTGCCGCCTAACAGCTGTTTGACAGTGCTTAGCACTTTCCAGGAGGGAGGAGGAAGAGTGGGGACGTGGTGTGCTCAGGGGAGGAGGTGGAGAAGAGACGGGGCTGGGGGTGGGCTTGGGGGAAGGGGGTGGAATGGGGGCGGAGCAAGGGCAGATGCTTGGGTGGGAAGAGGCGGGGGTGGGCAAGCACCCACCCGGCAGAGGGGAAGTTAGCGCCGTAGGGGTGAGTGGTAGGCGGGGGGTGAAGAGGTGAGCGGTGGGTGAGCGGGGTGAGGAGGCGAGCAGTGAGTGGGGGACTGAGGAGGGATGCAGCAACCCAGCAGAGGGCCAGGGGATGAGGAATGGCGTGTTGGTGGGGGGGCTGAGCAGGGAGGGGGCGGGGGTGGACTGTGGGCGGGACTGACAGCACCCCAATGTGTCCTGATATTTTAGTGTTGTAATCTGGTCACCCTAGTCAAGAGCCATCTCTGAACCTGAGGATCCATCAGGGAGTTCTGAGTCACCATTTTTTAGTTAGCTAGTCAGGGAAGTTGTTTTGGAGACTCCTTACTCCCTGAACAGTGTCCTGAAGCCAAGGGGTAAGAGTTTGGGATTTTTTTACTTGCTGCCTATTAAATCTGCGGATGGATTTACCACCTTATCCCATTTGTGAGTCTCTGGGCTGTACTGAACCCAGTCAGCCACATTGCTATTTTCTGCACAGAGGATATCCTGGTCACAGGTCATCAAGGGCCCCTACAAAACACGTGTACCAACAGGACACTCATTTGACATTTGCTGTATCAGATCATGTGACTGGGGAATTTCCCAGGTATTATCAGCATGGGCACCAGTGACCCTGAGAATAGTATCAGAGGGGTAGCTGTGTTAGTCTGGATCCGTAAAAAGCGACAAAGAGTCCTGTGGCACCTTATAGACTAACAGATGTATTGGAGCATAAGCTTTCGTGGGTGAATACCCACTTCGTCAGACGCACCTGAGAATAGTGTTACACTCTGTTATATTGATCTCCTGCTTAATATAATTACTTTATTAAATATATTGTATGTGTTTGTGTTATTTCTTGAAAGTCTCTTAACTATCTGGCAAGAAAATGGGGGTTACCCTGTGATTAAAATGTTCCTCCCAAGCTATCCTGGTGACCCTGCCAGGAAGGAGCAAGGGGGGTGGAGGCACAACCAAATAAATTCATATGGGACAAAAAAAGTTACACCCTGCAGAGTGGATGCCGACTTTTATTTTTCCCAATGGGTGCTTCACCGCCGCTCTGCCCCAAAGCCCCATCCTCACTCTGCATCTTCCCCCAAGACCCCACCCTCTCTCCGCCTCTTCCAGCCCCTGTTCTGCTTCCCTCCCCAAGATCCCACCCTCGCTCTGCCTCGTCCTGCTCCGGAGGCCCCCTGCCTGCCCACCACTCGCTGCTCTCCACCCTTCAAGTGTCTCCTGCCAGCCGCCAAACAGCTGATGGGTGGCCCCACCGAACAGCTGTGGCTGGTGGGTACTGAACATTCCCTATTTTTTTTCCGTGGGTGCTTGAGCCCCAGAGCAGCCACGGAGTTGGTACATATGGGTGGCGGGATCCAGTAGAACCCAGGCTTGTCCATCAAAACCCGTAAGGAGGTTAGCGCTAAAGGAGGTAACCAGATGGATAGTGGGCACTACAAATGTTTACAGCGAGTTTAGGTGCCACATGATCAGTAAATTCTTTACCATTTTGTTGACAAACAAGGAGAAATGTGACATGAAGCATATTTTCATTATTATAAGAAAAAATGGTGAAAATTAAATAGTGGTGGACCTACAATTGTATAAATCCACCTAGATGTTTTACATCATTTGAAACCATTTTTTCAAGGATTAAGTATGGAAAGGATTAAGTCTTGTACAGTTATTTGTTTGAAGATTTCAAGCATCATGTGACCTTAAAAGAATTTCTAACTAGGCCAACATGCATTTATTCAACTGGAATCATTTTATAATGATTTAAATCATGATTTATTAACCCCTGCCTGGCTCAGGAATTAAATCCCATAAATACCTTGGAAAAGAATTCAGTGAATCAAAAGAAATATTAAACTGAACTAAAACAATCCTAAGACAGCGGGATCATGAAAAATTGCTCAACTCAGAGAACATTTAAAGGTTAGAGCTCTATTACAGGGGTGGGGGGAGAGCATAGAGGAAAAAAGATTAATACAGTAACTGCCTATTTTTTCTTGTATTTTCTTCATTTTTTTTCTGTGAGGTTACAATTTTTACAGCTGGTCAGAAATATCATATTCCCTACTGTCTCAAAAGGCTTTACATGACTAATCTTAACCATGTTTAAAACTGAGCAACATAAAAGCAGCTGTTCAAAATAAAACAGGCATTATGGAAAAGTTTACTAGTGCACCAATAAGAATAAAAGCACCTTCTTTTAGGAATATGTGTATATATATATATATACACACATATATATATCTTGAGCCCCATTTTAACAAAGTGTAAACCTGAGCAAGGCTATAGCAGCTGACATTTTGAGTTCTGTAGCATGGAAGCCAGATGTACTTTTGTTACATAGGCTCTTATAATTGAGTAGAGTACAGTTTTTCTTTTCCAGAACCTGGTCCTGTAACAACTCTCCATGTCAAACTGCATTTGACCTAAAGTTCAAAATGCAAAGGGCTTGCAGAGTTGGGCCCAAATTAGTTTACCTTATGTTAAAATCTTTTGGGGTAATGGCAAAAGGTGGATGAGTTTATTGGAATGTACCTTGGCAAGATAAGACACACTTTATATAGCAATATATTATTTGCTACATAAATTTCATGTCTTCTAGAGCAATATTTCTCAACGACTGCTCTGTGGACTGGCACCAGTCCTTGGTATGTCCCTGACACAATTTAGGAAGGCAGCAAGCTGGTCCCAGTGTCAAAAAGATTGAGAAACACTGTTCTAGAGTAAAAAAAATAACACCAATTTAGTCCACCATACTGGAATTTTTGAACAATGTGATTACCAAGTTTTTTTCATTCTACACTTTGTACTAGTCCTCAGTTTGCTCCAAACCCTAGATGTCTACTTCACAAATGTGAATTTGATTTCTATTACCTTAAATTACTTTGTCTTTTAAAACATTTATTGATAATCTATTTTAGATTTTTATAGGGCATTAATCTCAGTGGTGCCTAGGCACCAGATACAATATTACAATAAGCCTTAAGTATTAAAAATGCACTCTATTGTTACCATTCTCCTTTTTCCTACTTAATATCTTTTTCTTCCTTTCCTTCATTTAAAGATGCACATGTGTGGTTATTTATACACATTTATAAGTGTAAACTTTAAGTATATTTAACTTCTCTAAGGCCTGGTCTACACTAGGAGTTTATGTCGAATTTAGCGCCATTACATCGAATTAACTCTGCACCCGTCCACACCACGAAGCTATTTAGTTCGACATAGAGGTCTCTTAAATTCGACTTCTGTACTCCTCCCCAACGAGGGGAGTAGCGCTAAATTCGACATGGCCATGTCGAATTAGGCTAGGTGTGGTGGAAATCGACGCTAATAGCTCCGGGAGCTATCCCACAGTGCACCACTCTGTTGACGCTCTGGACAGCAGTCCGAGCTCGGATGCTCTGACCAGCCACACAGGAAAAGCCCCAGGAAAATTTGAATTCCTTTTCCTGTCTGGGCAGTTTGAATCTCATTTCCTGTTTGGACATCGTGGCGAGCTCAGCAGCACTGGCAACGATGCAGAGCTCTCCAGCAGAGATGGCCGTGCAATCTCAGACTAGAAAGAGGGCCCCAGCATGGACTGATCGGGAAGTCTTGGATCTGATCGCTGTGTGGGGCGATGAGTCCGTGCTTTCCGAACTGCGATCGAAAAGACGGAATGCAAAGATCTATGAGAAGATCTCTAAAGCCATGGCAGAGAGAGGATACAGCCGGGATGCAACGCAGTGCCACGTGAAAAATCAAGGAGCTGAGACAAGGCTACCAGAAGACCAAAGAGGCAAATGGACGCTCCGGATCCCAGCCCCAGACATCCCGTTTCTATGAGGCACTGCATTCCATCCTAGGTGCGGCTGCCACCACTACCCCACCACTGACCGTGGACTCTGAGGATGGGATATTGTCGACGGCCGGTTCCTCGGACATGTTAGCAGACGGGGAAGATGAGGAAGGAGATGAGGAGGACGAGGCAGTCGACAGCGCTTACAACGCTGATTTCCCTGACAGCCAGAATCTCTTCATCACCCTTACAGAGATCCCCTACCAACCGTCCCCAGACGTTAACCCGGACACAGAATCAGGGGAAGGATCACTCAGTAAGTGTTTAAAACATCTAAACATTTATTTTTAACAGAACAGGAATATTAACAATATTAACAATGGGTTTTGCATGATTACTTTGCCCTAGGTGCTTAACGGTTCAGTCCCTGGCAGTGCAACTACTGAAAAAAATCTAACAATGTCCGGTTTAGCATGATTATTCTGCCCAAGCCGCTCTACCGTTTAGTCCCTGCCAGTGCAGCTACAGTAAAATCCAGTCTATATGTCCAGGGATAGAGCTGAAATCCTCCATGGACATGTCCACGAAGCTCTCCTGGAGGTAATTGGAAAGCCTTTGCATCAGGTTCCTGGGGAGAGCGGCCTTATTGGGTCCTCCGTAGTAGGAAACATTTCCGCGCCAGGAGACAAGCAAGTACTCCGGGATCATTGCCCTGCAGAGCATGGCGGCATACGGCCCTGGTCTTTGCAGGCTTTCCCGAAGCATCCTTTCTTTTTCCGTCTCTGAAATCCTCATCAGAGTGATGTCGCTCATGGTGACCTGCTTTGAATTAGGTAGGGGAATGTTAGTATTGGGATTGCTTGCCTGTTCCTTTACAGAACTGTAACCGGCGGTTTACAGCCACGCGGTGGAGGCGGGAGAGGGGCAGCATACAGGGATCTTTCCCTGGGACAGCCGCGAGGGGGTGGAACAGGGGCAGAGTTCATGCTTGCCGGATTGCTGGCAGCAGGGACTGGCATTGCTTTCAATGTGAAAGGAGGCCAGTGCTACTATTAAAGTTTTAAGCAGCCACAAGTCTACGGCTTACCATGTCGGCCTGCTACACAAATTCCGGTGTCCTGCCCCGCTTCTCTGATCTGCACTGCAAGACCCCAGGCACTGAATGCGAAGGCCGAAAATTCGACCTTGTCCTGAGTGCGCATGTGATAGGTGCTGTGCATGGTCTTGTTCACAGAGAAAGACTATGTTCTTTGTTCACAACTACATTTATCTTTCTGAGGAATTCACTCCCTTTTTCCCATTCCCACAGCTGCGACTGTCTCACAACCTAGCCTGGCATCACACTCCCAGAGGCTAGCGCAGATTAGACGTAGGAAGAAGAGGACACGGGAGGACATGTTCTCGGAACTTATGGGCTGCTCCCGAGCCCAGGCAGCCCAGCAGACACAGTGGAGGGAGAACTTGTCCCAAATGCACCGATCACACATGGAACGGGAGGAGAGGTGGCGGCAGGAAGACCAGCAGGTGACTCAAACGCTGCTTGGACTAATGAGGGAGCAAACGGACACGCTCCGGCGCCTTATGGATGTTCTACAGGACCGGAGGCAGGAGGACAGAGCCCCGCTGCAGTCTATCTGAAACCGCCCTCCCCCGCCACCAAGTCCCATACCCCCCTCACCCAAAGTCCAAAGAAGGAGGGGCGGCAGAGTCCGTGAAAACTCTCACTCCACCCCTGCAGACTGCTCTAGTACTAGAAGGCTCTCATTCCCCAAAATTTGACAAGTCCTTTCCTTCCCGCCTCACCCAAGCCCCCGTCCAAGTTTCACCCCCCAGTTTCATGCGTAGTTGCTAATAAAAAATACGTTTTTGTTCATTACTGTTTCCATCATGTTCTTTTAGAGGAGAGTCTGTCTGAAGGGGGGGAAGGGGGTTGGTAATTGGACAGGACAGTCACCTTTACCAGGGTACAGAGGCGGGGGCAGGTTCAGCAGCAGGGCACACACACATTGCAGTCACTAGTTACCCTGGTCAGTCTGGGAGGTGGTTTTAGTGTTCTGTGGGGGATGGGGGGGGCTCTGTGACTTTGTGGCGGGGGAGGGCAGTTAGAGATCTTATGCAGCGGTCCTTATCCTGGATCACAGAGCCACGCAGCAGGGGATCTATAACCATCCTCCCCCTACCACAAAGTCACATAGCCCCCCCACACACAGAGTCCCGAACAGGAGGGGTGGCAGGCTCCGTTGAAACCACCAGTCCACCACTGCGGAGCCTGTCATTCCTGGAGTTTAGAAGCGTCATTTGCATCACTACACTACACCCGCTCCCCACCACAGTCTGCGTCCCAGGTTCAACACTTTCCCGCGAAAACAATAATAAAGAAAACTGTGTTCATTAACAAAATTCAAGTGATTTTATTTTTAAACGTGTGTTGGAAGGGGGGGAACGGGGTATGTAACTGGAGAGGATACTGAACATTTAGTGGGTAAAGAAACGGGGGCAGGTTCAGCTTCTCTGTACACAAACTTAAAAGTCACAGGTTACCCTGCTCACTCAGGAACCTAGCTTTCAAAGCCTCCCGGATGCACAGCGCGTCCCGCTGGGCTCTTCTAATTGCCCAGCTGTCTGGCTGGGCGTAATCAGCAGCCAGGCTATTTGCCTCAACCTCCCACCCTGCCATAAAGGTCTCCCCCTTGCTCTCACAGAGATTGTGGAGCACACAGCAAGCTGCAATAACAATGGGGATATTGGTTTCGCTGAGATCACAGCGAGTCAGTAAGCTTCTCCATCTCCCCTTGACACGGCCAAAAGCACACTCCACCACCATTCTGCACTTGCTCAGACGGTAGTTGAAGAGTTCTTTTTCAGTGTCCAGGGCGCCAGTATAGGGCTTCATGAGCCAGGGTATTAGCGGGTAGGCTGGGTCCCCGAGGATGACTATAGGCATCTCCACATCCCCAAGAGTTATTTTGTGGTCTGGGAAGTAAATACCTTCCTGCAGCCGTCTAAACAGACCTGAGTTCCTGAAAACACGAGTGTCATGAACCTTGCCCGGCCATCCGACGTTGATGTTTGTAAAACGTCCCCTATGGTCCACCAGTGCTTGCAGCACCATTGAAAAGTAGCCCTTTCGGTTGATGTACTGGCTGGCCTGGTGGTCCGGTCCCAGGATAGGGATGTGAGTTCCATCTATAGCCCCACCGCAGTTTGGGAATCCCATCGCGGCGAAACCATCTATGATGACCTGCGCGTTTCCCAGGGTCACTACCTTTGAGAGCAGTACCTCAACGATTGCGTTGGCTACTTGCATCACAACAACCCCCACGGTAGATTTGCCCACGCCAAAGTGGTTCGCGACTGACCGGTAGCTGTCTGGCGTTGCAAGCTTCCAAAGGGCTATGGCTACTCGCTTCTGGACAGTCAGGGCTGCTCGCATCCAGGTGTCATTGCGCTTCAGGGCAGGGGACAGCAACTCACAAAGTTCCATGAAAGTCCCCTTCCGCATGCGAAAGTTTCGCAGCCACTGTGATTCATCCCAGACCTGCATCACTATGCGGTTCCACCAGTCCGTGCTTGTTTCCCGGGCCCAGAATCGCCGTTCCACAACATCAACATGACCCATTGCCACCGTGATATCCTCGGCGTGGGGTCCCGTGCTTTCTGACAGGTCTGTGCTACTCTCAGACTTCAGGTGCTGTAGCCTCCTCGCCTGATTTCTCTGCATCTGCCTCTGGGAAAGGTGGATGATAAGCTGCGAGGTGTTGACAACGGCCACAACTGCAGCGATGGTCACAGTGGGCTCCATGCTCGCAGTGCTGTGGCGTCCGCGCTGTCACTGACCCGAAAAGTGCGCGAACTGATTTCCCGCTAGCGCTTTCAGGGAGGGAGGGCGGTAGTGATGGACGGATGACGACAGTTACCCAAAAACACCCTCGACACATTTTTTTACCCAGAAGGCATTGGCGGCTCGACCCGGAATTCCAATGGGCAGCGGGGACTGCGGGAACTGTGGGATAGCTGCCCACAGTGCACCGCTTCCAATGTCGACGCTTTCCCCATTAGAGTGGACTCACAAAGTCGAATTACTGTCCTTAGTGTGGACACACACGTTCGATTTTGTAATATCGATTCCACATATTCGATTTAAGTAAAATTGAACTACTCTCGTAGTGTAGACATAGCCACATTTACAACTTAGGGTATCAGTTTTCTTTTGCTTATAATTAGGGATCTACTTAAATTGTGGAGAAATCACACATTTTTTACAGGTTGGTCATGGCATAAATAGCAAATTTTGAGATGTGAGCTATGCTATTCCCACCGTTACTTCGGTGCTGCTGCTGGCCGTGATGCTGCCTTCAGAGCTGGGTGTCTGGCCACCAGTCGCCCCTTTACAAATGCCCAGCTTTGAAGGCAGCGTAGAAGTAAGGGTGGTAATACCGCAACCCTCCTACAATAGGCTTGCAACCCCCTTTTGTGTCAGGACCCCCAGTTTGAGAAACACTGTATACTTTTGTATACATTTATCCTATAGTATATGGTAAAAGTAAACAAAAGACCAGATTTCACAAGGGAAACCAGACTTCACAGTCTGTGATGTGATTTTCATGGCTGCAAATTTGGTAGACCACTACTTATAATATATTTGAAGTGTATGACCACAGTTTGAAAGATATTACTTGTTATAAATTGTGGAGAAAAAGAATAATTCATGTAAATTCAATTCTTTGAATAACCTCTTTTTCTTTTTCAATATTTGTTTTAAAAAAGCTCATGTGTGGTTGAGCATTATAATTACTACTAGTGTACTGTTTTAATTGTTAGCATTTATATGTCTTCTTAATACACCTGCTTCAAAAATATACATAATGACTTATTTTTAATGAGCATTACTGTCTTCAATATGAAATCTTTGGCTACTATCCTTTGCTATTTTGTTAAATTTTGTTGATTTTTGTTGACCAGATTGTATTAGTGAAATAAACTGAATACTGGTTAAAAAGGGTAATGTAAAACTGAGCTCCCATTCAAAGAGTTGATAACTGAATGAAAAAAAATGAGCCTTCATCCCCACCTAAATCCTGAAACCAAAGTTATTGCATGGTAAAAATTTACACAGTTGCTGGGAACAGAAATATAAAGAAGGGATTTTTCTGCCTCCTTTCTTCCCCCTCAAAAAATCTATACATCTAACACATTTCAGACATTTGAAGTCTTAACATTCCTGTTGTCATCAAAGACAACAGTGCCAGAATGATAAGACAACCAAACAGTCAAATGTGCCATCATGCTTGAAAATCTCTATGGTCAACAAACTCAGTTACGGTAGCTAGAAATGACTGACCTTTCCTTTCTTTCTTTTCTTTTTTTTTAAAGTGATTTGAGATCCATTGGCTCATAGAAAAATAGATTTAATGACCATCTGAATATTTTGGGACAGGGTATTGATTTATTGGGTGTCACCAATTAGTGTTGGAAAGCAGAAATTCACTCACTAGCACATTTAAAATTAGTGAAGTGGCAGAAATGAAATCAGCTGAAAGGCTGCAAACTGTTTTACACTTTCTTTTCACATCATATTATTCACTATTAATGATTTTAAAAAGAAGAGTTTATTTATACTCTTTTTAAAAAACTAAGCGAAATATATACTATAAGATCTAAACATTACACCACATATGAAAAGGAGACAAATGTATATTCCTTGATTTTTCATAAAATCCTAGGCATGTCTATTGTAACTTTTATGAAAATCTAACCACAAAAAAATGGCCATAACAAGCTCACTGAACTCCTATTAGGATTTGGAAAAGATTGTAAGCAGCTGCCAAAATCTAATTTTTTTTAACCATTTAAATAAAAATCTATATTTGTGACTAAGAGAATACAAGAGCACACAGAAGTAACATGCATGTCTTTAAACAAGTTCTCCCCACTTTTGTTTCATAGGCATAAAAGACACTTCACATCTGGCAATTTTGCAGGTCCACTGGGCCTGATCCAAAGACCAAAGTCGTCGATGGCAATCATTCCACTGACTTCAATAGGCTTTGGATCAGACCCTTATTCACTAAAGCAGTGGTTCTCAACCAGAGGTACATCAATTCACGTAGATATTTGCCTAATTTTACAACAGGCTACATAAAAAGCACTAGTGAAGTCAGTACAAACTAAAATTTCATACAGACAATGACTTGTTTATACTGCTCTATATACTAGACACTAAGTACAATATCTGAGGGGTAGCCGTGTTAGTCTGAATCTGTAAAAAGTACAATATTTATATTCCAATTGATTTATTTTATAATTATATGGTAAAAATGAGAAAGTAAGCAATTTTCAGTAATAGTGTGCTGTGATACTTTTTTATAGTTTTATGTCTGATTTTGTAAGCAAATAGTTTTTAAGTGAGGTGTAACTTGGGGATATGCAAGACAAATCAGACTCTGGAAAGGAGTACAGTAGTCTGGAAAGATTGAGACATACTGCACTAAGGTAAAATTCACTTCTGCACAGAAGACCAAGGTCCATATGTACACTTGAGTCCCACTTAAGCCCTCAAAGTCAGGGTAATGTGATATATTGGCATTGCTTTGGGTCTTTGCATGGAGCAAATTTCACTTTGAAGTAACAGCATCCCCTCAAATAGCATTTTCACATCTGAAATACAGTGATGACTCCTACACCACTGTACCACTCTTCTCAAAAACCACTTGCTATCTTTTCCTTTCCAAAAAGTTTTCCTCAGAGAAGATTAAAAATGGAGAAGAAGAAAATAAGCTTCCTGATTAAAATATTTTTTCAATTGTTTTTTGGAAAACTCAACTCTCTCAAAATATTGTCTAAAAAGCCTAGTAGGGTTTACTAACATCAGAACCAGTTCCATGCTGACAGGCTCCCAGTGCTGCAATGTGGAACACAGACCTTCCCTTTCAAAACAGTAGGACACTAACTGTAATAAGTGTGATGTTATTAGTACTGGAATGACTATGCAAACAAGAACTCACTATGCTAATACTTATGTTTAATCCCCTGAGCATATCCCTCACAAACCAGATGTGTATAGAAACCTGAGCAAAAGGTTTATGCTGTTGAAAATCCCGTGTCTTCTCTGATGACAAACCTTACTACGAAGTACTTACTAAAAACTAAACGGACTCCTGGGAATAGGGACATCATTTTTCTATCATTTCTCACCGCACTTCTCTATCAGCTACACCTCTATGTTCCCAGTCTCTTCACCTAATTTATTCAAATTTCAGATTATGACTATTTATTATGAATGTTACAGTAGTTCTTGGAGATCCCAACCCAGACTGGGGCCCCATTGTGCTAGGAGGCATTCTTCAATACATAGTAAGACAGAGCCCCAGAGAGATTAAGTGACTGCCCCATGGCCACACAGCCAGTTAATGAGAGTACTGCTGCCTCCCTTTTCTTTTTTTCCCCTTTTCTCTGCTTGTCCCTTCTTCCTCTCCCAGTGTGATTTATGTAACTTCCATATCACCAGGTCACCTCTAATTCCTATTAATAGGCAATCCGCTCCCACTCCATGTATTGGCAGAGAAAATGAAGACCACAGAAAATATAGCGGCCTGGTGGGATGCAAGCTACATAAGAAGTGCTTCCCTTATGCAAGACTCACTGCCTAAGAAATATTGTGAACTCTTATAGAGGAACTTGGAGTCTGATACTAAGCTCACAGTTTTTGTTTGCTACATCAGGAAGTAAAGCAGAAATAAATGACCCCATAATAAAACTCAAAGGAATAGTTTAACTACAATAAATTTTTTGAGTTAGCAAGTGGCAGTACTGTCAACACCAAATATTCAAAAATAATCAAGATCCCTAAACCCATGAGATTTTGAAAAATATATATTTTATATTCTGAATGGATTTGGGTCATGTCTTCAAGCTTTTTATGCAGTTTTGAGGCAAGAAACTTACTTTTTGTTTTAATGAAAGCTGAGATTCTCATATATTCACATGATTCCAGGTGCTAGCGCTTTAAGAAACATACCAAATATTATGAAACTTGTGGTAAAATCACAACAGTAGGCAACACTGAAGCAGCATTTTGGCTTTCAGGGTAAATCTGTGACTTTAAGATGTAAGAGTACTTCCGATATAGGGATCTGGTTGGAGTTAAGAGAGGGAGAGAGATTAGTTGGATATAGATATGCTTGTAAAATGAGATGATAAAAAGGTACAGCAGAGCACAGCTCTCTGTTAAGGAATGCATTAGTCAAAGAGCAATTTAGATTTCAAATCTCAGTAATTGCATGTGAATGATCAGCCAGTAAGACTGAATGAATGGCTGAAAATTCTAAGCTCTTTGTATAAAACAACACCATTTTTCTAAAATGTGCCACCAAACTTTATCGTCACTGCTGGGGAATAAAAAGTCTTTTTTAAAAGTGACTTGAGGTTTTTTTTAAAATATAAAATCAAATTTCATTTCACCTTAAAGAAGCCTTGTCTAAGTTAGTCTCAAGCACAACTTGGGAAAAAAACTTTTCTGAACATGGGTTAGCCCTGTCTATCTCTGTGTTCAAAGCGGGTGGGAGCTGTGTCTGAACCATGGTTTGAAATTGTTCTCAAATCTCTCTCTATATATATACTAGACTATGTTGAGTGTGTTGAAAAGGTTCTGCTCAGCTATGCTATGAAGTATAAATATGTGCACCTGGAGATCTCTCTTTTCCTAAAACTAATGAGACAGACCTACTCATCTCCATTCCAAAGTCGTCTTAGTGTTGTCCAAACTATTCACAAGATGACATTTCTAGGCACAAATATTGGGTCAAATTTAGCCAACTACAACCTGTACTTAATGGGTGGAATGCCTATGCAAGTCCTTCGGTTAAATTCAGCCATGACATAAATGGTGTTAACCAGTGGTTCTCAACCTTTCCAGACTACTGTACCCCTTTCGGGAGCCTGAAGCCCAAGCCCCGCCGCCCGGAGCTCAAGCCCAAGCTTCACCACCTGAGGCTGAAGCATGTAAGTTAGCTTCACATGGCCCCCTGTGGTGTGCAGCCCCTGGTAAGGCAATTACCCTGCTTGCTACCCCCTAATGTTGGCCCTGCACTTGTGACCCTCCTAAACCCATCCCGTGACCTTCCTGTGGTTCATGACCCCTAAGTTGAGAAACCCTGATCTAGATGAGTTGACGTACCCCTGGTTGAGAACCACTGGTGCAAACAACACATTGGGCCTGATTCTTTGTTGCCTTGTACATTGTATAGTAATTTACATTCATGTAAAGCACACCATGGATGTAGAACATTATCCAATCAAAAGGGAACATTATATATCTGTGCAAAGTGGGTGTAAATGACCTCACAACATACAAGGTAGAGAAGACTCAATATCACTCAGTTTAAGCTGTTGAGAAAACAGGTGTCAAAGTGGCTGTAAATGGCAGATTAGTGCTTTCAACAGAATGAATATATTTTTACAAAAACGTATGACAGCATACTAGAGTAGGGATCCAAACCACTATTGTTAATCTATTGTACTCTATAGCATTCTGCACTATTGCTGTTATAAACTGAAAAGTTTATCATTGTTAAGAGTAAACTACATGCCAAAGAAATGAAACAGATAAAGCAGGGGGAAAAAAACTAACAGGAGAATGTAAGATAAAGTATTGTCTCCTTTATCACTAATTTATGCCTACACCATCCCAGTACTGGCAGGGCAAAATTCAGTCCCTGGTGTAAGGACTGAAGGCTTCAATTCAGGTCACTTCAAAAATACAGATACCTATTTTCCAGAAGGGTGATGTATAGAGAGTCCTAGAAACTGAAGTAATCTGTTTATCTACAGAATAAACACAGCACAGGAAGAGTCGTCTCAACCCAGACCTAAAACACTACCTGTAAGGGTCAGTGGGTTGTTCGTTTTTAGTACCCATTAAATGCTTGATCTTTCTCCTGAAAACAGCCAAAAAAGGATCAATTAGTGGTGAGTTCTGTATTATGGATATCTGTTCATCAAGAACTTCACTGAGACCATCAACTCATTTCATGTATAACACTAAGCAGCCATCAGATGGTAACAATATTGATCATCACTTACCTAGGCTGAATTTGAACTAATGATGCATGTGAATGTAAGAACATAAGAACGGCCATACTGGGTCAGACCAAAGGTCCATCAAGCCCAGTATCCTGTCCTCTGACAGTGGCCAATGGCAGGTGCCCCAAAGGGAATGAACAGACAGGTTATCATCAAGTGATCCATTCCCTGTCACCCAATCCCAGCTTCTGGCAAGCAGAGGCTAGGGACACCATTCCTGCCTATCCTGGCTAATAGCCATTGATGGACCTATCTTCCATGAATCTATCTAGCTCCCTTTTGAACCCCGTTATAGTATTGGAGTTCCAGAGGTTGACAGTGCGTTGCATGAAAAAATACTTTCTTGTGTTTGTTTTAAACCTGCTACCTATTAATTTCATTTGGTGGCCCCTTGTTCTTGTATTATGAGGAGGAGTAAATAACACTTCCTTATTTACTTTCTCCATACCACTCATGATTTTATAGACCTCTATCTTATCCGCACTTTAGTCACCTCTTTTCCAAGCTGAAAAGGCCCAGTCTTATTAATCTCTCCTCATACGGAAGCCGTTCTATACCCCTAATCATTTTTGTTGCCCTTTTCTGAACCTTTTCCAATTCCAATATATCTTTTTTGAGATGGGGAGACTGTTCGGGGAGATTTTGGCAAACCAGTAAAGTGCCTAAACCACTATTGTGTATCGCTAACAGTAGTCAAGTTAACAGGCCGTACTGAACCATTCTTGCTTATTGCTAACAAAAATAGCTAAGTCAACAGGTCGTAAATTGGTCATGCAGTGGCCTCATTGTAACCAGACAGGAGGGGCGGGGGTTTCGGATGCCACAGACAGGACAGCTTGACCCCGCAACCCTTCCTGCTAAGAGTGTTAAAATTGCTGATGCATGTATTGTAGAAAAACAAGAAGTCTGTTTATATGCGCCCCCAGGAATGTTTGTCAGGGCCCAAAGGCATGAACACTCTGAAAAAAAATATATCTCTGGTTAATTGGCAATCATAAGGTATCTGACCTTTTAACCCTGCTTATCAAGTTTTTTTTAAGGAATATGTCATTGTATTACTAATGTATAAATAAGGTGGGAAAGTTTGAGGTAATTGGACTTCTCAGGAGGGGCTCTTCAGGGACGCTCCCTCTGGACGCATCTTCGGGTCCCCACCAGCAGACGGAAGCCTGGCCAGCTGAAGCCTGTCACGGTGCCACTCGAAAGCCACGCTCAGCTTTGGTAATTATCCAGGGTTGGGGGTATTTCACTAACCTGCTGCGGACGTGTGTAAGTGCTTGAGATTAAGTAAAGTTTAGCTTTAAGTAAAAGCACTCTTGTGTTGTCCTGTTTGTGCCAGCCATCTATCGGTCGGACGGCCGTGTCTCCCTTGATTTATTTCCTAATACCATCTCGCACAGAGTAAAAGTTACCGAGAGCTTTGGGTTAAAACAACCTTGGGTAACAAGACCACATCTGCACGCAGTATTCAAGGTGTGGGCATATCATGGATTTATATAGAGGCAATATGATATTTTCTGTCTTATTATCTATTCCTTTCTTGATGATTCCCAACATTCTGTTCGCTTTTTTGACTGCCACTGCATATTGAGTGGATGATTTCAGAGAACTATCCACAATGACTCCAAGATCTCTTTCTTGAGTGGTAACAGCTAATTTAGACCCCATCATTGTATATGTATAGTTAGGATTATGTTTTCCAATATGCATTACTTTGTATTTATGAACATTAAATTTCATCTGCCATTTTGTCGCCCAGTCACCCAGTTTCGTGAGATCCTTTTCTAGCTCTTCGTAGTCTGCCTGGGACTTAACTATCTTGTGTAGTTTTGTATCATCTGCAAATTTTGCCACCTCACTGTTTACCCCTTTTTCCAGATCATTTATGAATACGTTAAATAGGACTGGGCCCAGTACAGATCCCTGGGGGACACCACTATTTACCTCTCTCCATTCTGAAAACTGACCATTTATTCCTACCCTTTGTTTCCTATCTTTTAACCAGTTACCAATCCATGAGAGCACCTTCCCTCTTTTCCCATGACTGCTTATTTTGCTTAAGAGCCTTTGGTGAGGGACCTTTCAAAGGCTTTCTGAAAATCTAAATACACTATATCCACTGGATCTCCTTTGTCCGCATGCTTGTTGACCCCCTCAAAGAATTCTAGTATATTGGTGAGGCATGATTTCCCCTTTACAAAAACCATGTTGACTATGTGTTCTGACAATTTTGTTCTTTATGATAGTTTCAACCAATTTGCCCAGTACTGAAGTGAGGCTTACTGGCCTATAGTTGCCAGGGTCACCTCTGGAGCCCTTTTTAAAAATTGGCATCACATTAGCTATCCTCCAGTCATTTGGTACAGAAGCTGATTTAAATAATAGGTTACAGATGACAGTCAGTAGTCCTGCAATTTCATATTTGAGTTCCTTCAGAACTTGTGGGTGAATACCATCAGGTCCTGGAGACTTATTACTGTTTAGTTTATCAATTTGCTCCAAAACCTCCTCTAATAACACCTCAATTTGGGACAGTTCCTCAGATCTGTCACCCAAAAAGAATGGCTCAGGTTTGGGAATCTCCCTAACATCTTCAACAGTGAAAGATACCATATCCCGTTACCAATCCAGCCTTCCAGAATATCACCTCAAATGTTAAAAAATCTGATATTTCCATTTATTCTACTGCAGGTACCTTTTTCTATGGACTCTTAAGAAATCAGGGAAGCAACACAATCTGGATTTTGAAATCAAGATAATCAATTCCAAACACCAAAATGGTAGAATTACTGATGCATGTGGTCACTAACTACTGCCACCATTTGTGCTATAATATTTAGATAAAGTAGTATGAATGCTTTGAAAAAATACACTGTTGCAAAACAAAAAGTTGCATTCTCAATTCTCTGAAAAAATGTAGGAGGAACAAAAGAGTAAACGAATAATAAATAATGTGTGTGCTCAAGAAAGCAAACAGGACTGGCTGGCATTAACCATTCTGGAGCTGTGCTCTACTATAGCTCCAATGCTATGGCAAAAGGTGCATGGTTTTTTACAGTGCTGGAATACTACATTCTGCAGCATGTATGTGTTACCCCAAATAGCTCATACTGCAGACAGCCATTAACGCAGTTAAAGGAAAGCATGTTTGTATCTCATTGACTGGAGGGTGTTAGAGATACCAAAGCTGCCTCAAGATTATGTCAGTGTATACACTGTTGTAATGACTCATGAGACTTGAAACTAGCTCGACTTCTTCCTCTGCTTAGGGGAAGAGTCATGGTGCGGTAAACAGAATTCCTCAAAATGTGTTGTAGGCCTGTGGCGGACACAATGCCAAAGTTGATGTGGCTGTCTATGATGTAGCCGTCTATGATGTAGCCAATTTCTTCCAGGAAGATGCACACAATAAATATATTATACTTGCACTTTAAAAAACCCTCCATTTTCACAGACAGTACCAGTTCCAACAATATTCTCCATTTTAAATGCAAGGAATCTCTTGCACACCAGTAAAATGTTTTCAAATTGGAAGAAAATGAAAGTGTGCCCTATGTATAATATACAAATACATCTCTACCTCGATAGAACGCTGTCCTCGGGAGCCAAAAAATCTTACTGCATTATAGGTGAAACCACATTATATTGAACTTGCTTTGATCCACCGGAGTGCACAGCCCTGCCCCCCCCCATCCCCCGGAGCACTGCTTTACCGCGTTATATCCGAATTCGTGTTATATTGGGTAGCGTTGTATCGAGGTAGAGGTGTATTTTATTTTATATCTGATGTACACTTATGTGATAAATGAAGGCAGGGGGAGCTACCTTTTATGGACACCCAGCCAGTCAGTTAGCTATAAAATCCCTGTTAGTAGCTGTTCTCTACTTGCTTTACCTGTAAAGGGTTAAAAAGTCTGACTGCATGCATAGGTAAACAGAAGTGAGTGGGCACCTGGCCAAAAGAGCCAATGGGAAGGCTAGAACTTTTAAAAATTGAAACAAGACTCCTCTTTTGTCCATCTGTTGCTATCTCCGGAGAGGAGACACAGAGCAGCAATGCTGTAAGAAGCTTGCACCAGGCATGAAAAATCATCAAATCATACCTAAAGCCTCTCATTTAAAACCCCACATATGCAAGTGGATCAGGAAATGTCTAGGAAGCTGTGATTAGGTTTATCTCTTATTTCTGTAAGGCTTGTGGATTCCTCTGTGCCAACCCCAGGTGCTTTTATTTTGCTTGTAACCTTTAAGCTGAACCTCAAGGAAGTTATTTTGATGCTTATTCCTTATAAGTGATTCTTTTTAAAATCTAGTAATAGTCTGAGCTTTTAGATGTATTTTCTTTCTTTTTGTTTTTAATAAAATTTACCTTTTTTAAGAACAGGATTGGATTTTTGTGTCTTAAGAGGTTTGTGCACATGCTACTTAATTAGCTGGTGGCAACAGCTGATTTTCTTTGTTTTCTTTCTCAGCTCTTCCCGGGGCGGGGGGGGGGGAGAGGGGAGAGTGAAGGGGCTTGAGGGTACCACACAGGAAGGAATTCCCAAGTGTTCATTCCTGGGTTTTCAAAGGTTTGTTGTTTTTTTTTGCATTTGGGTGGTGGCAGCATCTACCCATCCAAGGTCAGAGAGAAGCTGTAACCTTGGGAGTTTAATACCAGCCTGGAGTGGCCAGTATTCATTTTTAGAATCCTTGCGAGCCCCCAGCTTCTGCACTCAAAGTGCCAGAGTGGGGAATCAGCCTCGACAACTTACATGGAATAGACCTGTAGGTGGTGTATACTAGTATAGCTCTATTGGAAACAAAGGAGCTATGTTAATTTCCACCAGGTAAAAATCTGACCCTTTTTATATAATTGTCTACAAAGATCATGACTATACATAATACACCTCTACCCCGATATAACGCTGTCCTCGGGAGCCAAAAAATCTTACCGTGTTATAGGTGAATCCGTGTTATATCGAACTTGCTTTGATACGCCAGAGCGCGCAGCCCTCCCCCCCCCCCCCCCCCCCCCCCCCCGGAGCGCTGCTTTACCACATTATATCCGAATTCATGTTATATCGGGCCACGTTATATTGGGATAGAGGTGTACATACAATCTAACTGTAAGAGGCTACCAGTGAGTATCTGAAACATACCACACTGTCCTACTAGAAAAAGGTTACATGTGTTCTGTTGACTCATTTGTTAACCCACTGGGACATACGGAAGGTCAGAATCACTCTCTGGGAAGACATGGTCTAGTTTCTAGGGTATGGACTAATCAGATTTGAGGCCTCCCCCATAGGGATAGCTAAGCCATGGGAGAAGGCTTGAGCTGCTCTTACTGCTATTTTGCTTTCAGAAAAAACAAAAAGCCAAAGCCAGAAAGGGTGGGGGTCTGGGTTGGACTTTCCATACTATGTGCACTTTGTAAAGCAGGTTGAGAAAGGTCTCTAATGCTCATAATAATAATATGCCAATACATATGTTTAGGTAAGCACTCTCAAGCTTAGTTAATGTCACACACATATTCCATATGTAAAGTGTTGTATAGATCTATATCTATAGATATAGATAACCTCACATGTTCTTGACAAACTTTATTGAATGCTTACATGGTCAATTTTGTCTTTATTCCACTAAAAAAACACCGCTGCTATGCACCACTTTGGTAGTACAAAGTAACCATAAACTTATCTTAAGTGCCCAGTTAAGCTGGGTTTATGACTGGGTTGAAAAAACCAGAATTGGGTAAAGCTGCCAGAGTACACCAATGTGACCATAAAACTGTTAAAACAATTTTAGTTTCTAGTTACTAAATGAAGATCCTTTTTAAAACAGCAGTATGCGAGTACTATTTATTTGCATTTATAGAGGCTGCCACTAGGACCAGATCTCCATTGTCCTGGATGTTTGTTGTCCAAACACCTAGTAAATGACAGTACTTGTTCTGAAATGTCTGTATCATACCTCAGAAATTACAGACACGGGGTCTGATTCAGAGTGGAGGGCACTTCAAGACCAGCAGGAGGCACTCAGCACCTCACAGAATATCATAATGGTAACTAGGAACAAGAAGCAAATTTTGTCTTCGAAGAACAAAATCACATCTCCCATTTGTTCCAATAAGAATTACATGCATTCATACAAGAGGAGAATTTGATCTAATGTAGAGGATTAAAAGCTTTGCTCAAATACTACAGAAAGCTATAAATTGCAATGCTTGATACATTACAAGTATACTGTATGCTTGCCCTTACTATTAACAAATAAAAAGAGATTTGCTAAAATGCAAGATGCCAGAGTCAAACTACAGGTTATAGCAGTCAGATCTTTTAAAAGAGATGCATAATATTTTATTTAATAAGACCTTTTCATGCATGCCAACTGTTTTCAGTAAAATGCTAACAATTATTCTACTCTGTCCCTTTACAAAAGTTATTTTATTTGGTTTTACACTTAAGAAATTTAGCAGGGTAAACATTGATTGTTTCCCCTCAGTTGATTGAATTCCATCTTGCATCCACACACAAAAATGTTCCAGTGAATTGTTGGATGACAACAGTTAGTGGAAGATGCAATTGGATTTACCCCTGTGTAGTCTGTGGTATCTTAATCTACAGTTGTCACCTCAGCTGATGAGTTTCCTTAGTTTGCCAGCTGAGAGTCACCTCTCTACCTCCCACTATCTCCCTCCAGTGATAAATATCACAAACATGCCCCACAATAAATTTACCCCCGCATTACTTCTCCACTTCCTAACCCCACTATGGTTCTGCAGGTCCTCATCCAGTGATCCAACTCTGTTAACACTATACCCCTAGAGTATCCCCCCTTCACCTTTTGTTCATGGTTTTCCAACCATAAAAGGGGGGCAGAGATCTCCTGGAGAAAAGGTCCAATGAAGCTAAATGATTTCTTCCTATTTTTCTCTCAACGTCTCCCTTTAGCTTTCAGACGTTGGCAGAAATGTTTTATTGTTACAGCTACACTATTATATTTTTAAATAATCCCTTGTGCTCTCTTTGCTTTAATTATGAAAGTGTGGTCCTACAACCTTTGTAAAAGACTTTCCAGGGAAATCCCACCATTGACTGATCATTCTTAAGATTTGCAATACATTTCACTTGACTGAATTGTTACCCCATGCATAATATTACACATGTCCTAGAAAAAACAAGGACTTGAAATTATTTGGAATCTTCTGAGGGCACAGTATGTGGTAAAGTACGGTAATATAAAAACAAAGTGAATCCAAGTTTACAATAGTAAGGCCCTGAAAGATTTCTGTTATTCTCTCTCTCCATCCTATTCCCTCTATCTTCTTTATCATAATTTAGCTGAGTTGATATGTTTGAGAACCTGCAATCTGTTCTCTCTCCTTAACAGAGTTTCAAAATGGCACTCAAAAAGCCTAAGATATAGACAAAGAGTATAATTTAAATGCCAATAAGGGCTATTAAAATAGAATCAGAAATGATACTTCACGTGAATCAGATTTAGCAAGCATAAGGGGCTTCGATCACTGTTTTCAGTTATATTTGGAAACTGTGTGTGGGAGGAGGTGGGATTCTAGAGAGTAAGAGCTACTAGATTCTCCTGTCTGTAACTGGATGATTTCTAAAGCTAACTATTAAATATATTGTTAGCAAGTAAGCTGTCTGCCTTCAAGGCAGTTCTCAAATCATTGTTTCAACCAGCTTTAAGAATGCTAATAAATGAAGAAGCCATTGTTCTACCCTATCAAATAGATTTTGCAGTAGCATCTCATACATTTCCAACCCTAATCATTTGTCCTTGTTAATCAATATCCATAAACTCTGTGTTGCATAGATAAGAAATGTAGTGATGCAAGTTGGTAAATGGGCAAAATGGTGGCCAAAATCATCATCAAATGTGCATAGTTCTCTGAGGACTGTTGCACCAGCCAGAGTGGCTACGATTCATGGCGTCCTACTAGGTATCAGAGTGAGGTTCCCAGATCTGGCTCAATCCTGAGAATCCACGAATCTCTGGGGCAGTCCTGCTGGAAATGGCAGGTTGTGTAGGGTCAAGGCTTCTTTTGGCCCATCCTGACAACATGGCTGAAGAGCACACAACACCACTTTTAAGTGTAGTGACTGACTGGCAGAAGGCCAGATCTGTGCAAGATTATGTCATTTCACACAAAGTTGAACCACATTATATTCAGGATTTGGTGCTGACAGCACATATGGAATGACTCTAGCTGCTCTGTGTCTCTCTGTAGAAGGGTCTAGGCTTCTGACTCATATAGCAGTATGAGCAGTGCACAGGTTTGATAGATCCTGAACTTTATCTCAGCACAGAGACACTTTTGCATCAATAGTTGTATCATGGACTTCATGCAGGAAACAGTGAAACTACCTGAAGCCTAGGTAGATGAATTCATCAACACTCTCCACAGCACTTGACCCAACCTGCCAAGCTCTGAGGTTCTGGACTTTGGTCTTCTGCCAGGAAACATTCAAGGTTTCCAAGATCCCACTTGCCCTATGGGGTTGAAAGACAGGACAGAAATTCTCTGGCTTCTCCACAAACAAGGAAGTGTTGTTGGTGTAGTCTTGATTGGTGAACACTTCTTGACCAACCTTGATTCCAACATCTAGGGTGACAAGTCCTAATATCCAGTCAATAGCTTGACAGAATACTGCTTGGTCAAGAATACATCCCTTCTGCACATTTAAGGTTGTGTAGGAACACAACAAAGTCATGAACCAATCTGCAGTTTTGCATTGGTACCAATGTGAAGATCATGAACCAAATTAAGCAGAACACCGGGGACACCAACTCATTTCAGTGTGAGCGAAAGTGCTAATCAAAAGCAGTTTTGATGTTCAAATATGCCATGTGAAGCAGATGGTTAAATTGGTGCAGCTCAGTCAGAAACAAGAGGGTAAGGACTGCATCCATTTTTGACTGCTTAGCAGTGAAACCTGATTCCTGTGGATGATGTCAGCTGCATCCTACCAAGGTGAGTGAAGTCCTTTCCAGGGACCGATAGCAATGAGATTGGCCTATAGTTGCTACACTTGGTGCAAGATTGTTTGCTCTTGTACAGGTACACTATGTGGGACTGCCACATTCCACTAGTACTCTGCCTGATGCCCACAGTTGATGCAAGCCAGTGCTCGTTAATTCCAAGGCACCTTTCAGCAGCTTGAGTTGGAATACCATCAGGTCCAGAAGCACATCCATTCCATAACTTTTGGATGGTCTTTCATTCTTCCTCGAGTGACAGAAGATCAGTGCTCCTCCCTGGGTCTGCATCCATATGGTTTGCCAGGTCACATACCTGTGGACAATCACCAGCAGGTGCATGGTCCAGCAGATTTTCATGATGTGTTTTCCATCATTTCAGGAACTTGTCCAGCAGGGAGAGCTGACTGATTTTGTGAGGGAATGTTAGAAGGCTGTTTATGGCTGCAAGCAAGACTCATGATAGCTCTGCAGGAAGGGCATAGATTATTGTGCTTTAGGCCATCCTCTGCTTCATCGACCAGGTAATTGATGTAGATCTTACAGTCCTGTTATGCCAAGGCCTGGAAAATGCCTTTCAACTGTTTATGTTTTTTAATTTCTCTCTGCTTGCATACTTTTGCGTTCTTTGTTAATATATCAAAGGCCTCTTCAGAAAGCAACGTTTTTCTTGCAGCAACATGTGATACAGCATTAAATATACCACACTGGGTGATCCACGTCATCTGAGAGGATACTGAGATTACATATGTGATCTTTGACAGCCTGGGTATATTTAATGGCTTCAACAGGATCCTCTGAAAGATGGTAGACATTGTACTGTTAGTGGACATCTGGCTTGTGAGGAGTTGGAAGATACAGTGAGAGCTGATTGACAGCTAGTCTCTGGGTCTGAGTTCACTGGTGCTGCTGTGCCCCCAAAGACCCAGTGAGATTTCATTTTGGAGCAATTTCTGATGAAGATGTGGTCAGTTGCTTTCATAGCACGTCCACTGTTTAAGATCCATGTCCAGCAATGGTTACTGAGGTGCCACACCTTGTGTACAGTGTGAACCACCAGAGTGGAGGAAGGTTGTTCCTTCCACAGTGACTCTGTGATGATCTTACAATGGGTGAGTTCTTTTGACAAGGGCTGTCTTGTACCCAGTACCATTCAGTATTAGCTCAACCCCTCTTTGCTGGGTCAGGATTATTCACTTATTCTACAGAGGGTAACTCACTTATTTAGCCACTCAAATTCATGCACACTCTGGGTCCTAGTCAGTTTCAGGAGGCTCCAGTCCTCAAGGAGCTGGACTGTACTTCGGACAATTCCTCGGTCTCTCTCCTTAAGACAGAGGCCTCCTAACTCTCCTCCTTGGAGCTGGAGTTGTACTTTAGGCCAGCTGTAGAGCCTCAGGCATCTGCTCTTCCAGTTGGCCCTTTTCCCAATCAGTCCTTCCATCCTCAGTCTGGGAAGGTTTAGCAGACAGACCTTCCCCTGCTGCTGTCTTCTCCCTGCTAACTTGGGGCTTTCTTACTCCCTGCAGTGTCTCCAGGCATCTGCCTTGCTATGAGGGAGGAAGCAGCATCTATGAAGGTCCCTTCTCCCAGCTCATTCTTTATTGGCTGGGTGAGAGGGAAGCCTTGTCCCACCTCCTCTGCAAGGGTCCAGGTCCTGAACCCTTAAAGATACAAAGATACATTAACAGGATTCTTTCTAAATGCTACTTCTTCCCAGGACCCCTCTTCCTCTCTTCCCATATCTCCTCAGACTGTGTCCACCCCACATTTTTCAAGGCTCAGGTCATTTGATGGGGATAAGTTGACTATTGGATACCACTACCTTAAAGGGGCATCTGCAAAGCTTCATGTGCATGGCTAGCCTGACATGGTTAGGGCTGTTGCTGATTGCCTGCTTTGGGGTGGGGAAAGACTGTTCTCTTCATTGATGAGTGCCTGTGCTGTGACATATTTTTCACATTCCCCTAAAAAAGCTTCATCTTCCCACCATCCAGGAAGTATTGCATGTGTGATACTGCGGTAAGTTCACGCTGTCGTAAAGTCATGTCTCAAAATGGGTTATGCTTGGTGTTCTTCTGCTCTTTGAACATTTCTTTATAAGTCCCTTTTGACACAGCTTTGATGTTGATAGATATCCATTGCAGTTTTTGCATACTGATTGTTCTCATAACTTAGTACAAACTCTAGCACAGAGCCAGGATGTGTGCCCATGGTATGCAGTGCAACTTTAGATATAAGGATATATTTCACCAATGACTTACATTAATGAAATTTAAGTTTCCTTTTGTCCGACTGAGCCAAGTTCCTCAAGCTGGGAAGGGCTGCTTGGAGGATTATGGTTAATGAAGTTGAATTTCACTTAATCAGGTCTTATGGTTGTGCTGCACCATTTTAGGACCTGGAAACTGACCGTGGCCAGTTTATGACAAAATATCTTCTACTGCTGGATTGACTTTGAGGTGGTTTATGAGAGTATCTTTTATTGTTGCATTTTCCTAGGCTAGGCATTTGTCTAGTTATTGTTAATTTGTTGAAGTTGATGGTGGCAAAGTAGATTCTGCAGTGACTGGCAGATTAGACATGCCCAAAGAGATAGCAGAGACTAGACATGCCCAGAGAGACAGGAAATAAGAATTCACCATGAGATTCGGTGACTACGTTAATTACCAAGTACTGCCTTATTGTTTAAATATAGAAGCAAAAACATTGGATTTGAAAGCCACTGTGATAAGACAGATGTTGAATTGTCTCAGTGGAAAATGTTTGGAGGTTTGCATCTTTTGATTATTATAAAATACCCACACATATGGCACAAACGTTGGCCTTGAATCAAAAGTATTTAGGACTGAATGAGCAGGGAGACTTCTTGTCTCACTATAGGCTGCACTCTGGTTTGAAGATCAATTTAAGTCTTAGTCCTTCAGCCTTTACAAGACTTTTTCACTTAGAGCATTCAGTTTTACAAAAATCAAAACAAAATAATATGCATGACATTAAAATCACTGTGGCCACAAAATATGATTTCAACCTCTTACAGACAACATGACAATCTCATTCTTCTAAATAAATAATTAAATATAGCTATACATTTACAAATGACCTTTCCATTCATAAAAAGCTAGGGTCTCCAAGGAACCCCGGAACAACTCGCATATGAGTTTCGCTCTAATCCATCATGAGCAAAAAACTCAAGCTGATAGAGTACCCTGCTAATCTGTTGTGAATCCAGTGGAGCAGAACCCTGAATGTTCCAGCTGTAGTATTTCTCTCCATCACAACAGACAGCTGCCCGTCATGGATCACATACACTACTTATCAACTGTGGAGTGTTGCTTCGCATTTATATTTATCAAAAGTCAAATCTCCAGGCTAGCAATGCTTTCCTTTTCACCTCCAAAGGTGCACTTTGAGTCTTAATCTAACCTGACACACAAAAATATGGAATAATGCCAAATAAATCCTGCAAATAAACAGTAAATTAGACCAGTAATTTTACTATCTGAAAAATATTGAAAGAAAGAAAATAAACACGTACACTAAACCTCTTTCCTAATCAATTTCAGCATTAAGGGCTTTTTTTATTAAAGAAAACTAATTTAACCTAGTTTTAGTCTAATTGGTGATTTTTAATCATCTTGTATATTTATGACTGTTACATATTGGTCTATTCATCTGTGTTATTTCATCTTTAAGCTCAGGCTGAATTCACTTCACCTGCATACAGCCTGGGTAATTGGGCTTCATGCAGGTGAAATTTGTGGAGGATAGGAAGAAGAGTCCACACCAAGACATGTGCATGCATACCAAACTGCACCTACATAATCACTGATCTGTAGTCCCTCCCAGAGCTCTCCATCATTTCTGCTCTCTGCACAGCTGTGGGTATAGAGATACACAGGGATCTGAAGGCTGCTTCAGAGAAAATCTCCCCATGTAGGACCTAAGTGAATCAGAGAGCCTGGCAAAGAGTGAATTTCAACTTCCAAACACAAAATTTTGCTCTTGAATCTGCACTTCTGCATATTCTGCACTTGATCCTAGTATATCACTCTCCTGGGGACCAAAAGAATTTCACATGATGGCAGGTGTTCAAAATACTTAATAAATCTGTAGTGTGGATGCTAGAGCAGCATTTTGGTCCCTAAAAGGAATTTTATGCTAATATTTTATGTTGTACTTGCTGGGTTTTATGATGTCAACAAAGGATAAAAATGAATTACATGAATACATTTCTTAGGTATAACCAAAAAAGAACTTTGGCTAAATACAAATGGAAAAAACTCCTAGTAAGATGATTTAAAGAAAAATACTGTCCGTCTGTGATAAAGTTTATTCATTTGGGGTTCTAGAAACTGATCCTTGAAAGCAGACACTTCAAATGTTTAAATAATTAAAAAAACAGCTTTTCATCAAACTCAGAAGGAGATACTTTGCCAAAATTTCACTAGAAATATTTAGAAGGCTGTTCATATCCAAAAAAGAAAAATACATACTGCTGTTCAAAACTGTATGTGTGATCTGCTTTCCAATGAAAACCATAGCCAACTAAGCTTTCATTAAATTGGAACAAGATGACAAATATAAAAACTCTAACGTGTACAGCAAATTGAAACATTAAACATTACATAAGGTCTCTAATGTACAACAAAAATGGATTTTTTTGGCAATAGGAAAGAAAAGATACTGAAAATAATTTCTAATAGGCTTTACTCTACTCACTCAACTGGACTTATAATGGCACAGCTAATGATATTTGATTTCAGCCTAAGGAATCACTTACTTCTGTGCAATTCCTACGTGTACTAGTCTAGTCAGTATATCTAAAGGTCTGCAAATATAATAAACACTAGCATATGAACGATAGCGACAAATAAACAATAGCCATACCCATACCCCACTTTTGGCAATCTAGCAGGTGGGCAGCCAGCCACAGCTCATGTAATATAATGTTTGCACTTGTAACATGGTAAAAAAATATGAGAGCACAGCACCGTGTACATTACTCATACTTAATCAAGACCACAAACAAAACTAAGTGGTGGAATACAACTATTGTAGGCAACAGAAACACTTGATTTTGTGTTAATCTAAATGAGCACACTAACCTGTTTTCTCCAAACTAACCTCTTCAACAGGTGAATCACCAGATTGGTTTTAAAAAGTTTGCCAAGGGGTTTATATGTTGCACAACATCAGCCCATAAACATCAACTTATACTGTGGGGTATTTTGATGGGGAAAAAAGAAAAAACCTTTTAAAATCTTATTTTACATATATGCTAATTATTTACAATGACATTTTCTTGATGTCTAGCATCAGGTTTGCTGAATTGGCATAACACCTCCTCCTATGATTAAAAGGAATCACAGTTTATTGGTCAACAATCTGCATATTAAGGGTTTGCTCTTGCAAATATTTGATCACATATGTAATTCTACTCATCTGAATAGTCCCAATTAACCTGAATGATGAGAAATTTATGCACTTGCTTAACTGTTTACCAGATCAGATCCTAAAATGTTTTTACGTGACAAGTCATAGCAGCTCATTTGAATTAAATAATTAATCCATATTTAATTAAGTGACATCAAATGGATTTACAAAACAAGTTAAACATGAACAGTTCTAAGCATATTAAAAATTATTAAGCTGTCTAGCAAAATGTGTATTAAACCATATAAGTAAGTAAAATCCATTTATTCGTGTCTGAATACTGGTGACATCAGAGCAGAATCTCCAGAAGCCTTCTTGATTCACTACTAACTTTGCACACACAGCAGTTAATCTCCCAGTTATCTGCTGCACACCATTTATACATCTCCTTGCAGGTCATCCCCTACTATGATGACCCACCACCATTCTTTCCTTGGTAAGTTTCTCGAGTTTATTTCCATCTCTACCATTGATGTGACCAACATACATCCATTTGCATCTATTGATTTCTGAGAGCAGGGTCCACTTTTCTCCAATAATACTTCTAACATAACCATTCATCAGCTTTTCCATCCAGGAGTTAGGTTGCAGTCTTCACCAGCACCACATCACCAAGGCTTCAGTTTTCTTTTTGTCAGCAGTGTAGTTTCCCAGGATTCATATCCATAAGTCGCTACGGAAATAATTAAGCTTTTCACCAGTTGAACCTTTGTTCAGTTTTGAACAGATTTGAAATACTACATTTTTTCCATACTTTTGTAAGGGAGACCATGGCTGAGTTAGCCATCATTAGTCTTCTTCCAATTTCTTTGGAGCAATTGTGATTGTGTCAACATACTGTATATGCATATATATGTTTAGCGATAGTTCATATTCCTCACTAACTGTTTTTACAGGCTCAAATGTTAGTTACAGTGGATAAATAGTGGCAGCAAAAAGCATCATATCACAAGCATATCTGAGGGTGGTGAAGAGGCATCCACCAATGGAAATCCTAGCTCCTTCTACTTTATCAAAACCTTTTAGGCCTTGTCTCATAATAAATTCTGCACAAATGTTGAGGACAGAATGCACCTTTTGCCTCACACCCTGCCCAGTAGAAAACTGCGCGCTGCCACTCGCTGCTGTTAGTACCGTGGTCTGCTGTTGACAGTAGAGACTTGCCATGAGTTCAATGAGATTCTTTGGAATCCCCATGTCTGCCAATGTCCTCCAGAGATGGTCATGTCAGATGGTATTAAATGATTCGGAGAAGTCAATGAAACACAATCAATGGGTGATTATACTCACTGCATTTTTCAATGAGATGGTGAATTATCATGATTTGATCAAATGCACATCATCCCTTTCTGAAACCAGCTTGTTGTGATGATAGTTCTGCTTCTAGCGTTTGCTTCATGCAATCCTGAATTATGCAAAGCAGCACATTATTCGTGTTTGATACCTGGGAAATGGTACAATAGTTACTGCACTGTTTTATAGCCCCTTTCTTTAATAAGAGTAGAAAGATTCCCTTCATCCACCCATCATTGCAAATTTTCCACATGAGATTGATACTGCAGTCACCAATCGTTTTAGCATTTCTGTTGGTATGTGATCTACCCTCGGTGCTTTCCCAGGCTTCATTCTTATAGCATGCACCACTTCCTCTTGCTGGACTGATGAGGCAAACAGATTGGCACAATAATCTCCTCCTGCATTTGATATCATCACCTTCAGTAAGAAAGAATTCTGCAATCATGATCCTTTATTATGTTTGGTCAGAGGGAAAACTTTTTAGTAAGAAGTCTGACCACTGCAAACGTATCGTTTGTATTATTACTCTCTCTAGAATTCTCAAGTTCCTTGCATTTTGCCCTGATGTATTCACTTGTCTCCTTGAGTCTGTCTTTGAATCTGTCTGCTCAATTCCTTGTGTAACCCTTGCTTGCTTGGAGTGGTACTCTGTTCCCCTCTAGCAGTGGCTAGGCCCCTAGAAATTCATAAGTCTGCTACAGCCTTGGCTAAGAGACTTGTGTCTTTTAGTTCATGCAGTACCAGTTCATGTATTTAGCTCCAGAGGTACCAGGTTTGATCCCCACTGCTGATGCCCCTATGTAGTACGGTGTTACACTTGTATTTTCTCCTATGCTCTGCATTCTCCATGAGCGGTGGGTACCATTGTTTGTGGGAGGCTGTGCCTCCCCAAACAGCCAGATGTGGCCCCGCCCATGCTCCGCCCCCAGGCCCCCTGCTTCTGCTCTATGGCTATGGCTCAGCTAGGAGCATAAACGTGACTAACATTAACTGGCTTTCCTCAAAGGCGAACTGTAATGATTTTCTCATTAATTGGACTATATCCAAGCACATACTTGGATGTCTCCTTGGATAAGATAAAGGCAACCCCATTTTCTCTCACTTTCTAGGATGATGAGTAGTACATCACATACCCATTCATCATCATGAACTAATCCCTACTATTCCATCACAGCTCTGAGATTCTACATACATCTATCTTACATCTTTCCAATTCTTCGGTCACCGTGGTGAGCTTCCCTTCATATATATTCCTCATATCATGTTTTTACTCTCATGATTTCTTTACAAAGGTTCAGGTCATTCTTTTCCTTCATGTAAACATCAGGCACTGTACTTCCTGAAAGATATGGTATGGCACTATTATAATCGCAACCAGCACTCAATCTTTTTCCCCATTGTAATTTGTTGTGCCTAGGGGTCTCACTGTCCAGTGTCATAGTTGGATTGTGTGGCCATTGTTCTGTTCTCATGGTAGAAAATACACAGCTTGGTTTCCCACTGCCTTCCCTCTGGTTTGTGGCTGCCATTTGTTAAACTGCAGTTTAACTCTTCCGTCTTTCTTTTCATTCCATCATTCTGGCATTTTCCATAGGGAAACCCTCTACCCTCCCCAGGAACTCATCCACCTGAAGCACTGTCACTTCCTGAGGCTTCTCTCAGTTGCAGGTGGTACTCTCTACTGCCATTACAGTAGCAAGCCTCAATACAGCCTGAGCTGATCTCAATGTAATACATATTTTAACTAAAAAAGCTGAAATATATATTCACCTTTGGAGCCAGTTCTCTCTCAAGGTAATCATGTATCTTCCCATTCCAAAGCCTTTGAAGGTAGATTCTTAGTTTCAAATGTTTTTAAATAAAATTCCACACATATCCCTCTCTGTACAAATGATATTTAATTCACTAATCTATTTAATTATTATGTTAACTAATTTCCTAACTTTTTTTAGTTTGTGTTAGACTCCATCTTAATTTATTAAACAATACCCACCACTAGTTGTCTTCAGCCTGCTGTGACTGTCAATTTATAATAATTAGTGAACTGATGTTTGTACAGTTCTTTAAAAAGGCAAAGTGCTATATGGCGTAAGTTGCAAGAATTACTACTATTAATAATAATAATTAAAGCTGAAATCCTCCTGATCCCTCCACTGTTGTAGAAGCCCACAAACACTGCAGAGCCAATGCTGCTCCACTATACAGAGGGGAAGACTGGAAAGCAGAGAGTCTTATGTGTCACCCCTTGTATGGCTAGGAACAGAGCTCTGCAACAGTTTTTCTCCATAGCAGTGCAGAGAAGGGTGCATGAGTGGATCCAGGGTGTGGTGGAGCTATGACAAGTGGATCTCAAAAATTGCAACATTCCACTGACTGCAAAGCCCATGTTTTAGTGGTGACTCTGACCTGATTTTGTAGATGCCTCCTATCCTATATGTGGAAAAGAATCTGGCCTGGATCCACACAGATACTTAAGCAGTGAAACGCTGCGCATCAAAATCCCTCACACTTTTAGGCACCTAGAAAATCACTGGAATCCACAAAGCCTGCTGGGAATTTGTCATGAGATAGGAATCCTGACACAGAGAGTGAAATGTGCACATGCCCAGTGGCAGAAACATAGGTGCCAAGAGGACTTTGGAATGAAAATTTGGGTGCCAAGAGATTTTAGGCACCTACAGGGTTAAGCAGCAGCTAAGCAGAAGTTTTGAAGATCTCAATAGTGCCTCAATAGTGTCTAAATAGTGGGGAATTAGGTGCCTAAAGATCTTCGATGGATCTAGGCCTCTGTCCCTCTAACTGCCTGTGTTAGTTCCCCTTGCTAAATCCTGGGATTTGCACAAGGAATGTGAATTTCACCCAAAGTATTTAAACCTTTCTTTTGAACCTCTTAAGTAATTTTTGATGGTACTTATTTTTATAAAGGGTTAAATTCACAATCCCACTCCTAAAATGTTTAGTATATCCATTTGTTTCAGAAGCGTCATATCAGGGATGAATCGATGTGTTAAGAATTGCCTTATAATGTTGTTGTGGGATTAATCTTACATAATAGATCATCAGCACGATTACCTTTGGCATTCTATGTGCACACAGTTCCATTTTAAGCATGAAAAGCCTTCTAATGCCAAAGTATGAAAGCCATATATTGAATGATCTGCCACCATTCAATATTTAATTCTGCAATTGAAGCCTCTAAAGGGATACAGCAAAGTAACAAGATGAATGAATTGTGACCTCAAAGTTGCAAAAAGACAACCCAAACAATTTATTTTTCTGGCCTGAAGCGCATCCTGTAGCCAATATTCCTATCACTTCCACTCAGTTTGGGATTTGTAGATTGATCAATGCCACATTAGCAAAGTACCTGAGAGGACATCTTGGGAATTCAAGCAATCCACTGCATATGCTTGAAGAATATTCTGGGTCAATTTGGCTTAGCTTGGGCCTAAAATAAAGACCCCTTAATGAAAAATCAATTTGATTTTCACAACTGCATTCTGAAGCAACTCTGGCAAGGTGACTAGAAATAAAGTGTTTACCAATCAACAACAAAACAACAAATATTATAGAAATGACATTCAACACAAAGAAAGCTTCAGGTTGGTGCAGTTTTAAGATCACTAGAGGGTTTCTTTTTAAAATTTAATTCTGAAAAGGTATTTATTCCTTCTTGCTCTTATATGGGAGAAGATCTATTAATATGGTTGGCACACTGTTAATGGTCTTCAGCCATACAGCCTCAAACTAAAATCTTGTAAGAGTTCACAAACTAAGCAGAGCTGGGTCTAGTCAGTACTCTGTTGGGAGGCCATCAAAGAAAAGATGCAGTAGGTGGCAGTTGTAATTGAGTAGATGGTAGTGTACTGTCTAGGGTCCTGATTCAGGAAAGTGCTTAAGCTTGTGCTTAACTTCAAGCAAGTGCTTATATCCCATTGACTTCAATGGGATTTAAGATCTGCTTAAATGTAAGTATTCTTCCTAAACAGGAAGGAGTCCTGTGGCACCTTAAAGACTAACAGATTTATTTGGGCATAAGCTTTCGTGTTTAAAAAACCCTCATCTGAAGAAGTGGGTTTTTTACCCACGAAAGCTTTTGCCCAAATAAATTTGTTAATCTTTAAGCTGCCACCAGACTCCTTGTTGGTTTTGTGGATACAGACTAACATGGCTATTCCCTGATACTTGGTTCCTAAACAGGGATGCTTTCCTGAGTCAGGATTTTTGTTGGTGCTATTAATACACCAGCAGGGTGTTAGGAGGCAGTGGTGGAAATAATATCCTTCAGCGGACATAAAACAAAGGTGCTAATCGCTTAAACATCTCATGGCACTTTTCAGATGAGGTGGATTGATAGCACAAGCGATTTGGCCCAAATGCAGTAAGAATACTTAAGAATTTCTTAGGCCATTTGGGTACTACTGCAATATTAGAACAAAATTGTCCTTATAACTTGTTTCTCCCCTAAACCTTCCCAATCCACTAACCAAGCTGAAAACAGTCAACAAGAAGGGTACTCACTGAATGGTGCCCTAAGGTAAATGTTTCTAGAACTATATTCTTCCTCCTTGAATTTTTTCTGTGGTTTCAGTTGAATAGGATATTTGTCTTCATTACCTGTTCTTGGCTGCTGTGTGTTGAACAGCAAGCACACAAAGATGGCTGCACTTCAATTGTGGGTGAAAGGATATTTTCATCATCTTCAGGGAAGTCCAGTTTCTTCCCAGATTTACAGATGGAGATGTTACTCACCTAATAGAATAGCTGGAGTTCTTTGAGATGTGTCCCTCTACGTGTGCTCCACTTCAGGTGCACATGCAAACCCTGCATCTTTTATCAGAGATTTTTGGTAGCACTGCCTATTTGGCCCACAAATGCATCCTGCACATCCTCATGTCCCATAGCGGAATATAAAAGAGCTCCATGGGTGAACTACCCTCAGTTCCTTCTCCAACACAAAGTCCACCCAGGAAATTCCTAAGCCAGTGTTATTCAATTATTTTTTGTCAAGGTCAAAATTTCTAGGTCAAGGTCTACACTCCAGAGAACATAATACAACAATAATAATAAACAAATAAATAGATTTCGGGGTCTGTTCAAAAGCATCTGGCAGTCTGGATTTGGCCCATGATCAAGTTAAGAGGAAACTTAGAGCACATTGTGGGTAGGAAGTTAGGACATGGCTGTAACAAGACCCCTTCTTTACAGCATTTTTAACTTCCCAGTTGTACCCCTTTCTGTGTAGAAGTGATGGCCACCAAGAAAACTAGTTTTCATGGAGAGGTGGAGTAGTGAACATGTAATTAAATGATTCAAAGGGGTGTGTCATAAGGCCATTAAAAACAAGCTTCATGTATGAAACTGGGGTAGGTTCTCTAACCTGTGGATAAAAATTCATCAGATCTTAAAGAAATGTTGAGATTATGGGGTGAACAAACATCAAAAAACCTTCCACAGATGAGTGGAAGGGTTATAGCGGCCAAGTGAGCCTTGACAGAACTCATAGGAAGACCTAATCCTTTTAATTCTAACAGGTAGTCCAGGACAGTGGAAAGAGAAAAACTCACAGGAGACACTTGTTGACGGATACACCATTGGTGAAATTGCTTTCATTTCTGAAGGTAAGTATTCCTAATAGATATTTTTCTGTTATGAAACAAAACCTGCTGTTCCTCTGTTGAGCAAGAAGTCTCTAGCCCTGAGAATCATTTAGGAGCCATGCTTGAAAATGAGCACATAAGAATGGCCATACTGGGTCAGCCCAATGGTCCATCTAGCCCAGTATCCTGTCTTCCAGCAGTGAACAGTTCCAGATGCTTCAGAGGAAACAAACAGAACAGGACAATTATTGAGTGATCCCATCCTGTCATCCACTCCTAGCTTCTGGCAGTAAGAGATTTAGGGATACACAGAGCATAGGGTTGCATCCCTGACCATCTTGGCTAATAGCTATTGATGGACCTATTCTCCAAAAAATTATCTAATTTTTTTTTAACCCAGTTACACTTTTGGCTTTCACAACATCTACTGGCAAAAAGTTATATAGGCTACCTGTGTGTTGTGTGTACAAGTACTTCCCTTTGTTTGTTTTAAATCTGCTGTCTATTAATTTCATTGGGTGATCCCTGGTTCTTGCATTATGTGAAGGGATAAATAATGCTTCCCTATTCACTTTCTCCATACCATTCACAATTTTATAGTCCTCTAGCATATCCCCACGTAGTCATCTCTTGTCTAAGCTGTATGGTCCCAGTCTTTTTAATCTCACCTCATATGGAAACTGTTTCATACCCCTAATCATTTTTGTTGCTCTTCTCCGTTCTTTTTCCAATTCTAATATATCTTTGGGGAGACCAGAACTGCATGCAGTATTCAAGGTGTGGTTGTACCATGGATATATATAGTGGCATTATGATATTTTCTGTCTTATTATCGATCCCATCTTTAATGATCCCTAACACAGTTGACTTTTTTGACTGCTACTACACATTGAGTTAATGTTTTCAAAGAACTATCCATGACGACTCCAAGATCTCTTTCTTGAGTGGTAACAGCTAATTTAGACCCCATCATTTTGTATGTCTAGTTGCATAATTTCCAAATTAGGGTGAAGTGTCTGGCCAGCATCCTGAGACAACAAGTGGTGATGTACAGGACATCTCAGCAGCAGATGAGAACCAAACTGAATCAGTTAAGGGTACCTTTTTCTGCTTGAGCTTGCTGAGAATTTTCAAGATCAATGACATTGGTGGGTAAGTATAAGGAAGACCACTCATCCATAGAATAAGAAAGGCATCTCAAAGTGACTGAGACACCCTCCGCCCCCGAGCAAAACTTCCTGCACTTTGCATTGGCAGCAGTGGTAAAAAGATCTATTTCTGAACACCCCCATGTTAGAAATATACTATGGAGCATTTGTGAATCCAACTCCCAGTTGTAAGTCTGAGAGAAGTGCCTTCTGAGGTGGTCACTGTGATGTAAGAGGCTGAGATGGCTATCTGGTTGGTTATGCACTAATTCCAGAGCTTTAGCACCACAACACAGAGCAGGGGGATGAGATGTATTCCTCTCTTATGATTGATGTAAATCATGCTGGCCCCACTAAGATAATGATGAACAATTGATTTGGCTTTGATCAGAGGGAGAAAGTCTGAGTGTGCATTCCTGACTGCCCTCAACTCCAGAATGTTGATATGCAGGAGACTCTCTTGAGAAGATCATTTTCCCTGGATAGCGTGAGATCCGAGATGCACTCCCCACCCCAAGAAGGATGCATCTGAAGTGCTAATGGTAGTTGGAGAAGGTTGACACACCATTTTGGAAGCATTCTTCCACCAAATGAGCATTACACATTTACACAAAGCCTATTGAAGTTAATGGTAGTGTGTCATGCCTTTCAGTGGGGTGTAGATAAGGCCACAGCAAAAAACATAGCTCAGTTCTCTGAATTCTCAATCTCATGCTTTAATCGCAAAATAATACTACCCTTCTGAAGGTAACAGTTCTTACAAAATCTAGCATTTTATTTCTAAGGTACGTAGACAACTTATTAGCACCAACAAAAAAATATTATCAGATTTCTCTAGTGAGATTACACTATTTAGTAGCAATACAATACACAAACAGCAACTGCAAAAATAGGGTACCTTCAGCATGCTTTTTGCTCAAAAATAGGAAATGACTCAACATTTCCTTTCCATCAATCCAAGAATTAGTATAGTGAGGTTTTAGAAAGAAGCTGGCTGCTTCTACTACAACTCACATTACTCTTGTCTCTTGTGCATACCCATACTTTTCTTTGAAATGGCCCATTCAAATAAATTAAGCTGAATAAATGCTTCTCTCTCTACAGGTCTTTTAAGGCATATGGAGTCATCTCAAAATAATTCTGTTCCCTGTTAAATTTACATATCAATGAGACCCTCACAGAGTTACAGTTTATAGTTGATATTGTTGATATGAACTATTAATACATAAGTACTTATGTGAGAATAAGATTGAGTTTCCCTTTTGTAGTTATGTTCATTTTAGTGAAAGTTTCAACAAAAAGATGTATTTTTTAAAATAAACTTGTTCTCAATCTTGAATACTTGATCCAGGTAAAAGGGTATGCTAGTAAATTTGTAATACTCAAATTGAATGGAATAAATAAATGTCTTTTTTCAGTTTTGTGTTTTGAGAAGTTGTATTTGTAATGTCAGTCATCTCTTTGGAAACTGATGAAACCCAATTATGAACAGGAGTCCTGGCTTAGCGAATGCACGTTAAGTCATTTCACAGAATTATACTCTGAAAAGTGACTTTATAAAAGAGAGACTGCAATAAAATGGAGAAACTGCCCACCAGTACAGCAGGGGTTAAAGGGAGCCTGTGGGCCCAGCTAGCCCTGCCCCGTTATACCTGTAGCCAATGCCAGGCCTGGAGAAGGGAGAAAAGGAGAGAGCCTGGCTCAATCTAGGGTTGACTGTCGAAGAGGCAGGAGCTCGCTGCCTCCTAACCTGAGAGGAAGGGTCACTAGCTTGCCAGCCGAGGCAGCCACCAAGGAGTAAGTATTGTCTCCTTCTGGCCAAGAAAGACTGGGGAGACCTAGGAGCCTGGGGCAACTGAGGTAACTGGGTGATAAAAGCACAGACACATTTGTGGCTGCCCTGTCTGACGAATTAGTATTTTCCATCACTAATTAGGATTCTGTACACACATACACACAACTGAATCAGAAAGGGTGCTTTTCAGAGTAAACCTATGGTTCAAATCTCAGTTGCATGCCTCAAGCTTTTTTGGAAGGTAAGCACACAGAGAAGGTTTCTCTGGACACACAAGACGGGCTTTGCTAACTCTATCTGGAGTCAGATACATTAGAATCTTTACCCAATAGAATTAGTTATGAGCATACTGGAACCTGTTAATTTTGCCTACCGTCTTACAGACATCAAAAACTTTCATTGGGTGCACAGCCTTCCCACAGAAAATAAGAAAAGTATAAAGGATACTAGTGCCAAGTGACCATTGCTTCATCCTTTTGGTAATGGAAAAATGGTGACCCCGTAGAAGTGGAAAAGTTAATTTCGGACATGGATGTATGAAAAATCCATGAACTCCTCCTGTTCACAGCCACAGAGCATATGCCCTTTCACGCACATCATGGACTCCTTCTCAACTCCTACTATGGTGGTGCATTGCAACCCCATCCATAAGTAGTTACTGCTTCAGTGGGATGATTAATTCTGTCCTACCAGGGTCAACCTCCACGGATTTATACTGCAGAATTTTGCTATTTGTGCTAGATATTGACAGATATTCCCCTGATCTGCTTCTACAGATCCAGAGTCCATACTGTATGGAAACCCTGCAGAAGGAATTACTTCCCATGCCTCTTGAATGCCTACCAACCCAGTTCTTCATGTGCAATCTCTCATCTACCGTAAGACGTGGAGAGGAGCATTGGGCCCAGGGCTGGTGCAACCCATTAGGCGACCTAGGCAGTTGCCTAGGGCGCTACAATTTGGGGGGCGGCGACATTTCGGCGGTGGGACCTTCCACCGCCTCTGTGGGGGGCGGCATTTCAGGGTGGGACCTTCCACTGCCTAGAGCAGCAGAAAAGCTGGCGGCGCTCCTGATTGGGCCACACGTAACTTTCCTAGCTTTTAATCTTTTTCTCTTTATGCAGGCAAACCGTGACACCAGCATGTATTTTAAGACCCGTCTCTGATACCATCTGTCCTTGCTATTGTTTTAATTCTGTATTAGGGCACTAAATAACATAGGAGCAAGACTGTTAGTTGGAGTAAAGTTACCCCCATTGCCATTACATCTAAGCACTAAAATAAGTAAAATTTAAAATATAAATTATGTGAAGTTATCCACAAGAGCTACTTTATAACTACTGTCATTGCTGCAATCTGACATATGTTAAACAGTTAGATTGAGTGAGAGCAGAGAAAACCGCCTATCCCACGATCCCAACATAGTAACAAACATGTAGGTAGCAATGACCACCAATAAAAAGCTTTAAAAAACAACTTATTCATTTAACAGTAAATTGTGTTTGAATTAGACTCTTGTGGTCCTGATTCACTAACAGGGCTGGCTTTAGGCACTGCGGAGCCCGATTCAAAAGAGCTGCCACCGAAGACAGCAGCGGGACTTTGGCAGCAGCTCAATTGGCTACCGATGCCTTCGGCGACACGTTGGTGGAGGGTCCTTCTTCCGCAGGAGCGATCGAACTGCCGCCGAAGACAGTGGCGGGACTTCGGCGGCAGCTCTATTGGCTGCCGGTGCCTTCAGCAGCACATTGGCGGACAGTCCTTAGGAACGTTGCAGGGCCCTCTTAGGGGCATGCGGCCCGATTCGGGGGAATCGGGGGAATCGCCCTAAAGCCAGCCCTGTTCACTAGTGCCTCACTCCAGTTTTATGCTAGTGTAATATCAGTGAAAAAATCAATGGTGTAACTTGAGTAACACAGTGGTAACCAAGATCCTATATTTTCTAATTAGTAAATATGTGGTAGGAAACACAAATGCCTTTTTACAGATAGTTAAATCCTATAAACATGGGGAACTGCTATGGATTAATCACATCGGGGAGCTGGAGGTCAGATTAAGAATAAGAGTGTGAAAAGGTAAACATTTAATATTTTTCATCTCTATTAAGTGGCCAGAAGGCAGACTTAGGATTTCTCTCACCAGAAAGTTGGAGAAGTATTAGCATTTCTTCTTAATTAACTCTATTTTGAGTTCTGTAGCAGGTAGCCTTAGCGAGGTACAACAGCTTTGAAGAACCCTTGTCTATGCATTAAAAACCCACAAGTGACTAACCAAGAATACGCCTCCTTGACTTGAAGAGAGAGAGCTTGTATATGTGATAAACATTAAATGAGTTACTGAAGACTTTACCGCCTTGATTTACATTCCAAAGATAGGTTTCAGAGTAGTAGCCGTGTTAGTCTGTATCAGCAAAAACAACGAGAAGTACTTGTGGCACCTTAGAGACTAACAAATGTATTTGGGCATATGCTTTCATGGACTAAAACCCACTTCATCAGATGCATAGAGTGCAAAATACAGTAGGCAGATATATATACACAGTACATGAAAAGACGGGAGTTGCCTTACCAAGTTGAGGGTCAGTGCTAACGAGACAATTCAATTAAAGTGGAAGTGGGCTATTCTCAACAGTAGAATACCAAGGGAGGAAAAATCACTTTTGTAGTGGTAATGAGGCCAATGTAATCAGGGTGGCCCATTTCAAACAGTTGACAAGAAGGTGTGAACAACAGTAGGGGAAAATTAGTATGGGGAAATTAGTTTTTGTAGTGACACATCCACTCCCTGTCTTTATTCAGGTCTAATTTGATGGTGTCCAGTTTGCAAATTAATTCCAGTTCTACAGTTTCTTGTTGGAGTCTGTTTTTGAAGTTTTTTTGTTGAAGAATTGCCACTTTTAAGTCTGTTATTGAGTGTCCAGGGAGACTGAAGTGTTCTCCGACTGGTTTTTGAATGTTATAATTCTTGACGTCTGATTTGTCTCCATTTATTCTTTTGCATAGAGACTGCCCGGTTTGGCCAATGTATATGACAGAGGGGCATTGCTGGCATATATGCCATCATGTGCCAGCAATGCCCCTCCGCCATGTACATTGGCCAAACCGGACATTGTGATATATGCCATCATGTGCCAGCAATGCCCCTGGATGACCCCAGCCTCTCGCATTCAGTCAGGTGCATCTGCCCCTGTCCCCATATGTTCCTGTACTCCCCTCCCCCATCCCCCTGGGTCCCTGCCATCCCTCCTCCTTCTGTCCCAATGGTCCCTGCCACTCCCGCTCAGCCATCCCTGCCTCCTGATGTCCCTGCATCCCATCCCCATGTGTCCTTGCACCACCATTCAGCCACACCCACACCTTATCCTCATGTGTTCCTAGACCGGTACTCAGCCACCCCCCGAACTGTGTCCCCATGTGGCCCTGAAACCCCTGGTGTCCCCGCATCCCCACTCCCATTCAACCCCCGCTCCAGTATCTCCCCCTCCACTAACCCTTCTGAACGCAAGTCTATGTGACCCTCCAGCAGCCCTATGTGCTCCACTCTGTATGTTCCCCCCATATCTCATTACCCCCTCACCTGGCCCTGCAGACATGTTGCTGTGAGAAAAGCAGACTCTGCTCTCTCCCTATCGGCTGCTGGCACCACAGCAGCCCCTGTTGTGTGAAAGACGTAACTGTAGCGCCTCTCCAGCGGAATATATTTCTGTGAAGAAAAAAATCTGCAGGGGATATGAATTCTGTGCATGTACAGTGGCATAGAATTTCCACAGGAATAAAATGTGGAGGGATATTTAACGCCTCCTGGATCAGCCCGAGTGTGCAGACAACCACATATTAACATTATAAAATCAGTATTCAGACTGGCTACAGCCTCACACAATATCTGTCCATGCAAGTTATTCCTGCCAGATGAAGGTGTAATCTATGAGACGCCAGATGAATGAAGGCATCAGGATCAGGGAGAGGATAGACCTAGCCTCCCGACCTGGAATGTTCCCCTCTTCAGTTTGAGCCATGAAGGTACAATCAAGAGTGAACTTTCTGAGATATCAAAGAGCCAGGAGGAGGTGCAAAAGTTGCATTTCACGGTTGCTGTGGGCTACAGCATTTCAGTATGTGCCTATGCAGAGCTTTAAAGCACAGATTCGACTCCCAGTATGTAGAATGCACAAAAAGACTCCTAGATTTAGTACAAAGATTATCTAATGTAAATATGAAAGCTCCTTGATATAGAGCATCATTAAAGTTTTTGGATTTTAGACTACATAACTAATAGAATTTAATACACATTATATATACATAATATAAACAATATATTGCTTTTACAGGATAAGACCTCCTAACATCCTGAAAAATCAAACATGGTATGTACAGTGATAGTGGCTAATGAAGGATTGTTATTTTTTGAATTCTACTATAAACATATATAAATAAACAGCTTAAAATTACTTCAAACAGGTACAGTATAATGTCATTAGTATGCTAAATATCATACCATGTGGGCTAGAGCATGTTAGCAAACTAAAAACTGATATAGCAATCCTACTTTACAAATCAGAACATTTTCTTCTGCTTCCCAACCAGGTAAACCAACAAGAGCTCTCAGAGGAGACCTTGCCAACAAAGAAAGACCATAGCTTTCTTAAAGGATGTGCTTCTGTTAACTTCTGTGTATTTACAGTGTTCAGTGACAACAGCATCACACAGATAAAGCCCAAAGGAAATGTAGCAGTTAATAAATTATTAAGCTGCTCTCCTTTCAAAAAAACCATCAGCACTGGGCAGTACAAAGGGCTGGCATGTTCTGTCAAATGCAAAAGGATCTCTCCAATATTAAAAAGAAGAATTATCTGAGCTTTGGAACAGCCGGCTCTGCAGATCCCAAGACCAACCTGGGATCCACTTACTGCAGCCTGTCATTCTTGTAGAGATTTAATGTTAATACAATGAAACATAAAAAAGCTTCAAAACTATAGCTCTCTGATTCTGCAAAATGTTAACGGATATTTGCGATTTGTTTATAATATGGCATACTTTTAATTGAAGAGCCACTTTACTAAATTACCAGGTAGATTTTTACATTTCTTACTTTGATGCTTAGGCAACCACCATCTACCACAATGAACTGCTTAATTATAAAGTTATTTCAATCTATGCTTTTTCAACAGGAATTATAAGCTTAGATATTTCTTTAACTCATTTTAAAATCAAATAATTGTGTTGGTCTCACCGACAAAAAAACAACCCTCGCCCAAGCTGTGTGGTTTCACTTAACTGACTCCAACAAGAGTCTAGCTTTCATAAGTGTTCTCTACACACAGAGTTTCTTGGCACTTTTTATTCACAGGGCAGGTGGGACGGGCAGCTGCCTGACCAGATCAGGTTTGTAAAAATTCAAAACTAATACTTACATCTGCCCTCCTCTCAAAGCCTTCCCTCAATGTATGATTCTAAATTTAGCATCAGGTTAGTAAGCTGGATAGCATACTAGTTCTAATGTATTTAGCTGGTCAATTATGCAGAATGGATGAGAACTGTGTATCTCCTCATACTCATACATACTCAAATCTTAGTTAAATGTGAGGTTCATGAAAATAAAGTAGTAATATCAATGACTAGAGCCAGACATAGTAAAAGATAACACTTGATAAACTTCTTCACACCAGCCTGCCTAATCATCTCATTCACATTTTCTACTTCAGATATTGCCATGGAACTCTTTTGAACACAGATTGACAATCATGCCAAACTGGGCTAAAGGAGTGTTACATGATAAAACATTCACTAGAGTCTTGGCTGGCCTGAGATCTAGTCTCTCATTTTCATTTGCAACATAAGCAAATCAAGGCAATAGTACTATGTGGGGAAAAAAGTTATTTTCCTTTCCATACCTGTTCTTTGAGATGTGCTGCACTAGTCCATTCCAGAGTAGATGTGTGCATGCCCTGAGCCTGTGAATTGAAGATCTGTGACCTTTTTGTACAATCTATCGGGGTGAGACACTGCTCGATTCAAATCCTCTTTAGTTTATAGAACTCAGATTGTGAATTTACCTTTATTTCTTAGGTAACCAACTTTGATCTCTATGCTTATTGCTTATAATCAATTAAAATCTATCTTTCAGTAGTTAATAAATCTGTTTTAATTTAATTTTACCTAAAACACTGTGCTTTGGTTGAAGTGCTTGGGAAATCCCAGCTCAGTTTACAAAGGCGAGTGTGTCTCCTCTCCACATCGAGGAAGGGGCGGGCTGGGTAATGAACTAACACTGGTTAGATTTCTGAGCAGGTCAAGATGGTACAGTTCTGGGGTGCAGGGCTGGGGACCTGGTGGGAATTGCCTGGAGCCTCCCTATTGTTGGTTCATGAGTGGCTGGCAAAGCACTTATGTAACTCAGTTGAGTGTATCCCTGCCTGTGGATATCTGTGTAAGTGAAGTGCCTGCCAGAAGTTTGAAAGTTGACAACAGCATCACAGCGTGAGTGGGACAGAGGGTTCAGTGGTCCCACAGTCCAGGTTTCACCCTGGGAATTCTGTCACACCTTCTGTGCCCTTGGAAGGACAGAATGTGAAAGTAGGAGTCTCTCAAATTGAGGGCGGCATACCAGTCCCCTGGGTCTAGGGAGGGAATAATGGAAGCCAATGAGACGATGTGGAACTTTAGCCTCTTGAGGTAGCTGTTGAGCTGGCGCAGGTCTAGAATAGGCCTCAGACCACTCTTAGCTTTCGGGATTATGAAATAACAGGAGTAGAACCCCCAACACCTTAGATTCTGTGGAACCTCTTCCATGGTTCCCACCCATAGGAAGCTGCTCATGAGAGGGGTCCCTGAAGAGGGACAGGGAAGGAAGAACTGAACTGAAGGGTACAGCCACTTCCACCAACCTCAGCACCCAACAGTCCATAGTAATACAGGACCATGCCCGGAGGAAGTGGGACAGGCGGTCTGCAAACAGAGGGGAAACAGGATCCAGAAATACAGACTGGTACGGCATCCTCAAGCATCCCATTAAAAGGCATACTTAGAGCCCCCTGAATGCCTGGGAGGGTTAGGTATTGATGTCAAGGAGGAAGGGGGTAGTGATCTTCGTCTAAAGCTCCTGCTACTTTTCCTCTATGAGTCCTGCCAGATGGGCAGAAGGAAGTATTGGGAGGATTGCTGAGATGTATAGTGCTTTCTTGACATTGCCGGGGTATACAAACCCAGGGACTTAAGGGTTGTCCTGGAATCTTTCAGGCCATAGAGCTTCACATCAGTCTGCTCTGAAAAGAGTGAAGTGCCCTCAAAAGGCAGGTCCTGGAGGGTTTGTTGAACCTCCTGCAGCAGAGGCCTGAGGACTGGAACCATGAGTTCCTACATATGCAGAGGCCAGCTGCCAAATCCGCAGCATCCATGGCCGCCTGCAGGGAAGCCCTTGTTATAGGCTTCCCTTTCTCCACCAATGAGGAGATCTCCAGCCTGGCTTCTTGTGGAAGCGAGTCCTTAAACTTGAACCTGGAGAACACGTGCTGAAGTCATATCTGCTCAGGAATGTTTATTGATTAGTGATCCTGAGCTCTAGTCAAGTAGACCTTTCTACTAAACAAGTCCAGCGTTTTTAAGTCCTTTGGCTGGGGTGGTCACCCCCTGAGAACACTATTGATTTTGTTCATTTGAAGCAGAGACCACCAGGGATCCTGGTACAGGGTATAAGTATATAGGAACTCACAGGGGTTACTCTCGATGGGCCCATACTGTGGTCAGGATGTCAACAAAACTATGGGAGAACTCCTTTACTATCTCCACTTGTATGCCCAAATTTTGAGCCATTCTTTTCAGCAACTCCTGGTGGGCCTTGTAGTTATCGTGGGAAGGCAACATGCCCACTCCGGCTGAGGGCACTCCTCCTCACCTTCTGCACTGACTGGATCTTGCAGCGCCAGCTCCTGGTACTCAGCACCAGCCTTGGTATTGAAGCCCGGAGAGGGCTCTGCCCAAAGTGGTGGCAGAGTTCTTCTTTCAGAGGCCATTGAATGGGAGTGGATTCCAAAAAGGCGACTGCAGGGGTACGAGCCAGTGACCAGAAGGCCAAGGACCTGATGGCATTCCCTGGCTCAGGTTCATCACCAGATAAGCCTGACGCTCCTCAAGGTCGGTGCTGACTCCTGGGACAGGAGGAATACAACCTCACCTCCAACTCTGAAGATGAAGAGTCTCTGCCTGGCAAACACGGCAGAGTGGTTCTCAATGGTACTGGAGTGGGGAAGTCAGGACATGGCCAATATGGCCGGATTCCCTTTGGATAGATGGCCTTGGTATGGAACAGTAACTGGTGGCCACATGCTCCCTTCTGCTCGCTGGCACTGACAGCACTGACTCTTGTGCTGCCAGTGACACCAGCACCAACAGTGAGAGCAGGTCCCTGGCAGCAGCGAAATCCTCTGGCATGGATGGCATCGTAATAGCACCAGCACCATGCAGATCTTCCATTGCATGGTGCTGGAGACAATGGCATTAACTGCTGACCTGCCAGAGCCAAGGAGTGGCCTGACGTAGGACACACTCTGCTCTGGTGTCTGTGCTTGGTAATTCTTGGGGTCAGGGAACATCCTCTCTCAGTCAGCAGCATCTTCTGCTTCTTCATCAGGATCGGCAATGGTGAATGGGGCCGTGCCTCCCAGAAAGTGGGAGGAGCGCTCCTCACCAAGACTGAGGGGCTTGGTGCAGAGTCTGACTGGCATGGCTTCGAGGAAGGTCTCAGCGCTGCCTCCATCAGCAAGGACTTCAACCTAGCCTCCCGGTCCTTCTTGGTATGGGGCTTGAAGTGCGCACATTTTGCAATGGCCTCCGATGTGACCCTCACCCAAGCACTTAAGGCAACTGAAGTACAGGTTGCTTAGGGACATAGCCTTGTTGCAAGTGGCACAAGGCTTGCAGCCCAGCAATTGAGGCATGCCTCGGTACTGGGAGTGGACGAGACTCTGCTAAAATCTGGAGAAACTAACTAAACTAACAGCTAAGACTTAACAGTGACACTGAGAACTACACACAAATAACAGAGAGATAAAGTCCACTGAGAAACTTGCAAGGGAAAGGAGAACAGTTTCAGTGACCTTCATGGAGGTAAGAAGGAACTGAGGGGTGTGGAGTTGGCCAGATCATTTATGCTGGTGCTATGGGCACGTGGCATGAGGGTGCCAGAGCAAACCCAACGGATACCACCGAGGGAAAAATTTCCAATGACTGTGCTTGGGGCGCACGCACACCTACTTGGGAATGGATATGTGCAATCACTCGAAGAACAACTGCAAATTTTCAATGTAGGTGATATTTCTTACAAAATATTATTTAGGAGGTGAAATTCTTCACAACTAATCCCAAGCAGGTAAGAAACTACAAAAAAGTTATATCAAAGAAATAATAGTGATGATAAAATTATTTCTCTAGAAGGTCTTGTACCACTTTTTCATGAATGTTACTTTTCTTGGTTTGATGTTAATAGAGACCATAGTGAGTGTGGAGAATGCTTCTAGTTGGCAAAGTGCCTGAGTACCTGAGACTGATGCAAAGAGGTAGTTTAATACTTTTTGAAATTCAACAGCCACTGCATTGCCTGCATTGATTTACAGCTCCATCACAGCCATACCAACAGATGGAAAGATGTTGAGAGATATCCCATTAGACCAGGGGTTCTCAAACTGGGGGTTGGGACCCCTGAGGGGATCGTGAGATTATTACATGGGGGGTCACGAGCTGTCAGTCCCCACCCAAACCCCACTTTGCCTTCAGCATTTATAATGATGTTAAATATATAAAAAAAGTGTTTTTAATTGATAAGGGCGGGATCGCACGCAGAGGCTTGCTATTTGAAAGGGGTCACCAGTACAAAGGTTTGAGAACCAGTGCACTAGACCATCAGGGAGTCAGAGACCTGAAAAATGGGCAAAGAAAGCTACCAGTTGTGACTCTCTCTGTCTCAGTCCCAACCACTGTTTTGTCTGGAAGGTGTTCCTTTCTGGCACAGCACTGTTCTGATTCCAGTAAGAATGTTGTTAGAGTCCATTCTCGCGAGACCCTGGTTTCTTCTATACTGAGTTGCAGGGAATTAAGCAAAATCCCTACCAGAAACTAACCAAATTCCCCAATATGTACAGCATGGCAAACTGTCTTCAGGAGCTGCAAACACCACATCTGTAATGCTCACAAAATATGCAATCTCGGCATAGAAAGCAGCAAACTTGAAACTCTGGTTCCCAGTAAGTAGTGCATTACCCTCCCTCTAACTTGGCAAGAGTGCCCTCAAATCCAGTTTCTTTGAAACCACTCTGAACGCATATTATAATTTGTTGATGTATCTGAGAAACAAGATCCAGTGCTCAGTAATTTTATCTCCTAATGCAAAAATATTGAATCATTTGAGGAGCTATGGATGCTACAATGGTAATGCTAGAGCTTTATGTACCTTTCACTCCGCTAATGTGACCTGCTTCAAGTTAATTTGGTTGTCATCTAAAGTTTTTAATGAATACAACCCTGACATTTTTAAATGCTGAATGTCTTAGTCTATAGAAGGTATTCACTTCATCTCCAGCCTTTGAAGCAGAAAAAAAAAGCCTCTCAGACAAATTGACAATAAAACATGTTTAATTTTTTTGCGAGACATAATACCGTTTATTGGCTGGATATACTGTTCCGCATATAACACCATTAGGCAGAAACAAAATTACAGAGAAAATGCAGGTGATTTATGTTTCTATATATAGTTCTAAACAAAAAATATATTTATTTATTTACCAGGTCCCATAAGAAATATTAGTACTAAACTGACAAAGAAACTGGCTTTATAGGTCAAGGAAGTGTTGAATGATCTTCTCCCCTTTGCTCTTTTTTAGGCACCATTTTTGTGGATATGCTACTTTGAGGGGAAATACTTTTTTAACCAATTTTAATATGGACAGTAGTGGAGGGAGGTATCTGATGTCCCTTCCAAACATGTCTGCCCTTTCCCCCCACTCTTTTTATGTATCACTCCTCATTCTCTCATTTTTTCTTCTCTTCATTATTCTCCTAGCTCCTTTTCTAAGGGCAGATATACATTAAAGGAGTTACACCAGTGCAACTTAACTATTTTAAATGGATCTAGTTACACTGGTGCAAAACCCTAGTATAAAGACTGACTTAAACCTGACCTGTATTAATTTAAGTCAGTAAATTACCGAATTAAACAAAAACAGTTTAAGAGAGGTTTAAATGAGTTTAAATGCACATATTCTAGGGGTTTGCAGCAATTTAACTAGATTAATTTTAAATCAGTGCAACTTTTTTCTAATGTAGACTATCACTAGCTTTTCCTCTGTCAGCATCACTCACTACCCCTCTCCTTCTGCTTTCTCTCTCCCACCCCTTCTTTCATTATATTGTCAATGTATTAAGGTTGGAATGAGTTTGCTTCACCTTCTCAGGCCTGAGCATGAAGCCTCCTAGAAAACACTTTTTCCCCAAACAATCAATGTTGATAAAGTAGAGAAGATACAAATACCCTTATATTAGCTCATATACATCATTAAACTAAATTCCTCCATAATACTGAAAATGGCAGAGATTAACTGTATTTATGGAATTCAACATTTTATTGCCCTCCCAGTTTTATATGACTGCTTCTAGTATACTGATTTTAGATGCTGCTATTTGAGCTCATCACAACTACTCCACCTTTAGTGGCCTACAGACAGTGTGAACTGTATAACACAAAATATCATTACATACCAATACTTCCTACATACCACACAATACTTATCTCTTGAAGAATGATATATCACTACTTTTTTGAATTTTAGAAATCAAAGATTAGCTATTATATATTACTTTTCTACATTATTGTTCTAACACAATTTGCCATGTTATGCACAAAGTCTCCAAAAATGAAACAGAGAGACAACCTCCAAATCATACAGTCCGAATTGGCAAAGGACAGAAACAACGTGAATTAGCGATCAAACATCCATTGGTTTGGTAGAAATGCTTTGACAGCATTTCCAAAGCTAATGGTATGCCATTACTTTCCTTATTACACAGGATTTTCCCCATGGACTTATACAGAACAGGCAGGAATGCTGTGCAGGCTAGTCTGATGGCTCTCAGCTTGAGAATGTTCATATGTAATTTAGGCAGCCCTGACACCATATTACTTGCATGTGTAAGTGGTTAAAGTGGGTACCACGGCTTGTTCCGGATGTGTCAGTGGCAAGTGTCATAGTCAGCAACCTCTGGCAGGTAGGAGTCGACCTTTGGAGTCAATCACATGTCTTTGAACTCTATCAACTATAATGGTATGAAGGACAATTTCTTGTAATTCACAAGGACCTGCCTCCGATCAGGTAATCATCCAGTTTCAGATAGACATGGATTCCCACTTTTCTTAAACGTGCTGTTACAATTGGCAGACATTTTGTGAATACTCTTGGTGCTAAGGAGAGTCAACAAGGAAGAACCCTGTATTGATAATGGTTGGACTTCACTATGAATACGAGATACTTCCTATGGGACATGGATGGCATTATGGAAGCAGAGGAGTCAGACTTCTTTAGTCAAGTCATTTATCCTGTACCACTGACATGACATGACATGACTTTGGGTATGTCTACACTACAGGATTAATCCGAATTTAGATAATTCGAATTTGGGAAACAGGTTGTATAAATTCGATTGTGCGCGGCCACACTAAGCACATTAATTCGGTTTTTAACCACATTAATTCGGTGGTGTGCGGCCACACTACCCCATTACTTTAACCACATTAATTCCGTGGTGTGCGGCCACACTAACTCTAATTCGAATTAACAAAATCGATTTAGGCGCTACTCCGCTCGTCGAGGTGGAGTACAGAAATCGATTTTAAGTGCCCTTTAATTCGAATTAACTGGCTCTGTAGTGTGGACGGGTGAAGGGTTAATTCGGATTAACGCAGCTAAATCCGAATTAAAGTCGTAGTGTAGACCAGGCCTAAGAAAACTCGTTTGGGATGAGTATAAAAGTACTCCTATCCTACTGGAGGTTCTTGAAATCTCTTCCAGCCCATTCCACATTGGAAGTTATTGTGGCACAAGGCCTTAACTGTGTCAAGCAGTCCCCGATACATGAGGAGAGCAAAACCTGACTGTACCAGAAGCTGACAGGATGTCAAATAACTTTTAGGATTTCTCTTATATCAATGTCATCTCTTTCTCTAGCATTATGGTGATCCATACAAGAAGTCATCAGGGACTAGTACCAGTGCTGAGGATATTGCATCATCGGGGTATTTAGACAAGAGGTCCATAGGCAGCGATAGTGGGGTACTAATATTGCTGTACCCCGGGATCCTGTTCCTCCCAATAGAATACTCTAGTGTAGACCTTCTAATCAGTGACACTGAAAAGAAGAGTGACCTCTTACTCAAGTGCGGTGGAGACTAGCGTCTCAGTGCCTAAAATGGTGGACACCAGTAACCCCAACAGTGCCATCGTGACATATCGTATAACTAATTGGTTCATTGGGTATCATTCAGTTCAGTGCCAGTCCTGACAAGCTGGCAAGGACCATTTCTTCTCACCATTATGCCCTGATGATGGCAAAAGGAACAGACTTCTTCTACGGGTGGCACCAACATGTATGGTATTCTCAGTACCAGGGGTTCTAGCCATCACTATTCTGATCAGGTCAATATAATCACAGTGGTCTAAAATCAAGGTAATCAAAAGAGTTCTGAAGAAATTCATAAAGTTTGTAGAAGGGTTAGGCAAAGCTAAGAACTAGCAAGACAGACATTTTCCAGGTTCCATCTTGCCGCCACCGGTGGTCAGAGGGAACAGAGGGAAGGTCGCGGCCACCACACCCTTTATGCCCTAGTCAAGTGTGTTCCCATAAAGAATAGCATTATAAATAAGATTCATCTGGTAAGTGCTTAGTTTGTGCAACAATATATACTCTTGAGCATCACTTTTTGGATTTCATTTTATGTTAATATACTTTACAAATTTTAGTCATCTTTATTTGATATAAAATTATAGTACACAGCCTAGGTTTCAAAACACTCACTTTTGTGCATACAGGTAAAGGTCTTCACTATGTGTATATATCTACATGACATATAGATTCGATATATAGATTAAAAAAAAAAAAAAAAAGCAGAGATGCTTCACTGCCCGTTCAGACCTTGATACTGCAAGCTCCTTCATGTGGGTGGACTCCTGCACTGAGCTTACTGACTTCAAGTATTGTGTAATACTGTTATTGGGAGTATAGACAATCCAATACTCTCCTAAGTTTAGGTGGTTTTGGAGTCTATTTATACCTTCAAAGAAAATTAATTAAAAAAAACAACAAAAATAATTTACTTTAAATTTAGGAGTTTAAGGGGGGAGTGGTTGAGGGAAACCATTTCTTACCTGGTAAGCTGTGATTCCAATTAAAAGGAAAAAAGGAGAGGTTTGCCAGAAACAGACAGTATCCCACTTCTTAGGGCTAACATATGTATGATGCTGTAAATAGAGAAGACAAGGCAGGAAAGGCTTTTTTGCAAGCAAGGAACAGAGATTAAAGAGCCTGCAGAGCAGCAAAACTAGTTGCTTTTTCTGAGGCCACAAAAAGAGTATTTCAGCCTCCAAGTTTTTCCAGGGGTTGAGATAGGAAAGATGATGGGAAGAGAGGACCTGGCAGGAAGGCCACTAACGCAATCTATCGTGACACTGTTTTAGAGCTTTCTAATACATTTTGCAGAGGAAGAAAACAATGGCTCTTACCCAAGACCCTGCAAAATTCCTGGCACCTTAGTGAATAAAGCTGCAGTGTGGAGTTTAGGTGGGTCCATTCATAATGATGGCATCAGCGAAGGCAGGGGGAAGATCACCGCAAACTGATGTGTGGGAGGACAATATGTAAGCAGGAGAAGCTCAGTTGGCAGCTACGACCAACTGCTGATAACTTGGAGACAGCAGGCTGAATGATAGAGAGATATACTGAAACTGGCTTGAAAGCATCAGGATGACAAGAAGGAATGGCAGTGTAGTCAAGCTTGCAGGTATAATAAATCTCTTCAGTATTGAGAGCTGATAAGTATTCTCATACCACTATGAAAGGGGAAATTTATGGGGCAGAGGGAGGAGTTGGGTAATGTTAAGGGAGTGTGTGGGAAAAGCTATCTGTTGATAGTATAAGACAATGGGAAAAGAAAGCCAGTAATTTGCTGATTTGTCTTCTCTCAGAGATATCATCATTAGGTGACATTCAGGATAATGTTTTTAATAAGCAATAGTCATTCCCACAATCCTGGGACAGCAATGACTTGGGCTTTCAGTTTGCTCCCATATCCAGTATAGGCGGGGAATATGACATGATGGGGCAGGACTTTCCTTATTCAGGGGAATCTACTACATACAATTAAATACAGGAGTCTGGCCTCACCATTCATGTTACAGGTCTGGTATAAGCAGACGTATCTGTTGGAGTTTTGGGACTGTAGATAGAAATACTGTTCTGCATTGCTCATTTTGCTTTCTAAAAAAGACAAGACCTTTTTTCCCCACAATACAATATTATTTCAGTCTTTCTTTTTTTTTTTTTTTTGCAACAGGTACAAACTATCAATTACCCTACTTAACACCTATCAGTTCCTGAAACATTTTTATGGAATTCTTTTGACTGTTTATACTAAACATCCAGATATTAAGTTTAATTGATGCAGAGAAAACAAAGTTGGTCACGTCTCCCAGCTTCATAGAGCTGGCCTCTAGGAACCACAAAGCCTGTGGCTGTGGGGCACACTCGGTTTTGCCAGCGCTAACTTCAGTTTTCAATTAAAAAGAGAAGGGAAATGAGAGAGAAAGCATTATAACCTTAAAAATGCAAACCGACCTGAGGTTTTGAAGTTTGTCCTTGAATTTTCCCCTCAACACCTATCCACCCCAGCATTCATTTGGATTCTGTAGGGAAAAAGAGGTTGCAGGCCTGCTGATTTTTTGAGAGGACCCAAATATCACTCTATAGCTGTAAAATGGGAATAAACACCATTTAACACTTAAAAATAACACGACACATTAATACTAACCAGTGGTGCAAGTAGATTTTAACTCTTACTGGTATGGTGCTGCTCCCGCCACCCCACAAAAAATGTTCCGTGACAAGAGCCCTGTGCAGATACAAATTTATACCTGCAGATGTGGATATCTCCAGACAGAAATTGGTATCCGCTGAACCGCAGGGCTCTCCCGGGAACCTCAGTGGTGAAAGGAGCAGAATGTGGGGCTGCCAGCTCCCTGCGCCGGCAGCTCCTCTGGCGCAGCTGTACCGCCCCCAGCCCTCACCTCTGGCGGGGCTGTACAGACCCCGGACAGTAGACACAGCTGTGTGGAAGGATTGGGGACGGTACAGCCACACCAGAGGAGCTGCTGGCACAGGACACTGGCTCCTGGGAGCAGCAGCCCCACGTTCTTCTCCTTTCGCCACTGCAGTTCCCGGGAGAGCCCTGAGGTTCTGAAAACGTATTTTCCAGTACGGTGTACTGGCAGTAAATGTCTTAATGGTACGGCATACCTGACCATACTGGCTTACTTGCACCACTGATACTAACCAAAAGGACTCAACAGTACCATAGTATCACAGCCTCCCCACACTTTAAAAGCCTGTGTGGCTCAATTAGCCTTCCATCCTGCCCTAGGGTCAATAAACTGCAGCTTTGGTGGACCAATGGCAGGAATTGATCACAGAGTTGAGGGCCCTTAATTGATAACAGCCTGTGCCTACTCCTTAACAATGTAAATCTAGGGGCTGTTAGCACACACATATAATCTGATATCAACTGTCACAAGCTCTCAGGACCCAACAGTACTGAGTTTTATACACTAAAAACCTCCTTGCACTGTATTGAAAGCAAATAAAAAGCAAGTACATCCAGTAAGTGAAGAATAGGTGAAATATGTTCTTTGTAGCTAAAGCGCCTAAGCAAGTGAGCTGCAGAATTCCCCGCTGACTGCAGTTTCTGGGTGCTCCCTACACAATGCATTGCAATCATCCAATCAGAAAGTCAGAGGCAGGACTGACTGTAGCAAAGTCTATATCAAAGAGAATTTGGTGCTATTTTCTAACCAAACCCTGATAGCAAAACGCTATTTCAGTCACTGAAGTCATGTGGGACTCTAGGGGTAGGTCTATACTTACCTCCAGGTCCGGCAGTAAGCAATCGATCTTCTGGGATCGATCTATCGCGTCTTGTCTAGACGCAATAAATCGATCCCGGAAGTGCTCGCCGTCGACGCTGGTACTCCAGCTCGACGAGAGGAGTACGCGGCATCGACGGGGGAGCCTGCCTGCCGCGTCTGGACCCACGGTAAGTTCGAACTAAGGTACTTCGACTTCAGCTACGTTAACAACGTAGCTGAAGTTGCGTACCTTAGTTCGAAGTGGGGGGTTAGTGTGGATCAGGCCTAGGAGAATTCAGGAATCCAGAAGAATTACAGATATAATGAACCATCTTAACAGGCACACCTTTGGCATCTACTGTCAATATCAGGGAAAGGTATCAACCCTGCCACCTTCTCCAAGTGCTTCTCTTTGCCTATTATCATTGTTTCCATCTTGTCTCATCTGAGCCTCAACAAAAATTTTCTCTCATTCAAGCTCCAATTTCTGGCCATTGGGAAGGTAACAGACTAACATTAAGAACCTTGAGCAGGGGCCTTGAGTGATGCCAGGCTAGGTTGCCTTTGTGGGGAGGGGCTCTAAATCTCCACAAAAGAACCCCATACCTTCTGCTGTAGATTTTACCATCATAAGGATCAAGGTCTAATTTACAGGTCCCTAGCATATTCAGATCACAACAAAGGAATTGTCTGAAACTCAGCAAGAAAAGTTGGGTTAAGCTTATTCCTCCTGACTTGGTTCTATTAGCCACAAATGTGGCCAGTCCAGTCCGAATTTAGTCAATCCTATTTCCAGACTACACAGAAAACTCCCCACAACAAGAAATATTCAGTTCCATTTCAGAGCAACTAAAGCCCAGGTTCACCAGGCTATCTACTATTGTTCATTGGGCCCTCATAGACACCATAATGATATTCAACTTTTATATAGTGCTTTTCATCCATAAATGTCAAAGAACTTTACAAAGGTGGGTAAATATCATTATCTTCATTTTACAGATAGGAAAACCGAGACATGGTAAAGTGAATGTCCAATATCACACAGTAGACCAGTGGCAGAGCCAGGAACAGAATCCAAGTCTCCTGATTATAGTGGAGAAGGAGGTGGTTTTCTCTGTCTCCTGTTCAGCCATTACATAAGACTTTAAACATAGTTTCCATAATTAGTACACGTGCAATAATCACTACCAGCACTCTGCAGCACAGGAGACTTGAACCTGGATCTCCAACATCCCATGTGAATGCCCTAACTACCAGGTTATATTGGCGGTTCTAGGGTGGGTCTCCCTCTCTAAATTCCATCCTGGACTTGAGAAACAATGAAAAAACATTGTTCAAAAATGTCTCATGTGATCTATAGTTTACACTATTGCTCCTTTTCAGTCCCAAATCCTGCATGATTACTTTTGTAACTGTATAAAATAATCCTTTTTATATAAGAGGTTAATTAACCTTTTGAAAGCTTCAAAGTGCTTTACAGAATCTACAAACTACTCTATACACTTAGTGCTTAATTAAAGCCGACTGAAGAAGTCAATAGAAAGATGCTGAGTGGCTTCAATGGGGTTTGGATCAGCCTTTTGATCACCTCTGTTTATTCAGGACTCAAATACGAACACCCATGGGCAGATATGAGAATGCAACAGTTAACTGTATACAGCAACACTGCACAACAATTTTAGAGAAGAATGGGGCACACGCAATAGAAACTATGGAAGACATTGAGGCATGCAGAAGTAGAGCTGGATGGGAAACAGTTGTCCTTTCAAAAGGAAAAGCTGTTCCAATCTAAAAAAAGAACTTTAGAAAATGTTGCAATGGGACATTCCAACAATTAAAAAAAAAATCCACAATTTTTTCAAAACGGGAAATTCAACAAAATCGACTTTTTCACACAAACAATTCTGGTTTTGCCAAATCAGTATTTTCTGACAAAAAAACACTTCAAAGAATTCCCGACCAGCTGCATTCAGAATGTAATTACCCAACTTGGAATTTGGCCTGGACAGTAGGGCTGATGCTTATGATCATTCCTGATACTCAGGATGGAAATGGCAGGTTAATTCATAAGGTTGAAAAATTATTTGGTTACTTTTCAGGATCACACACCGAAGAGTGATTGTGACTATAACTTGTTACTTTAAATCAGAATCTGATTGCACATTGCTAGTTAATAAAACCTGATATTTAACAAAGGATGGATATAAACTTGTGTATCAGCATCTCTATTTCTTAACCGAACATTCCATTATTTAGATTACACACACTCAAGATGGTGTCTGGATATCAAATATTACTTTTGTTAGCAAATAAAAGCAATGTTTCTGTAAACTACAAGATATAAAATTTCTCCAAAGTACTTAAATATCTCTCAAATGACAACAACCAAAATAAAGTCCCAGAGCTCTGACAGATTTTTTTCCTTTCTATTCCAGTGATAATTACATCAATAAGCCTGATTCAGCAGATTTGTTGCTCTTCAATTCATTAATTAAAGCAATTTTACTGCTACCACTGTGATTTTTCAAGGACATCAAAAACACATTCAAAATCAAAACAGCACACATCATCAGTTTTGATATGTGCACAGCATGCTTTGCTTTCATTGCAACCCCACAATTAAAGGGACATTTACAACTTACACAAAAATGGGATATCAGGGTTTTTTTAAAAGATTTTTTGTTCATAGAACACATTTTGTTTAGTGGACTTGAGAAACAAATTTTTGGTAGTTTACTTCAGTCAAAGAGAGGGAAAATATGCCAAAAGTTCTCTGGAAGTGATTTATGATTAGAAGAATGCATCTAAATGTAAATGCTAATATTACAGTAACTTTCATAGCAAAAGTCCTACAGCCTCTATTTTCTCAACCTGTAGTATATAATGATTCCAGTTAAATACTACTTTGGTATGACCCATTTTAAAATAAAATGTGTAATAATATAGTTCAGTCTCAAATCAATCTTGAAAACGTTCATTAAAGAATAGGAAAAAATATGCAGATATAAAATGTTTAGAGAAGCAATACAATTAGTTTATTAGGCTGTTTTCTGCAAGGCAGCACTTTGATTCTGAATCAGTAAGCACCAGCAGATTACCTTTGGCGTTTCTGTCATCATCTGAGAATACATAGTATTATATGTAAATAAAAAATAGTATTCAAAAACTGTAAATTACAGACATCATAATGACATTTGAGAAGACCTCATAAATAAGTAATAAGATTAAATTCAGAGTTATTTAGTTGTTATACAACAGAATCTTATTAGAATTAGAGATGCACTGAATGAGATTATATTTCATATTATATTTATGGGTTAACAGTAAAAAAGTGAAAAAAACAGGCATTTTGCTTACTCTGTGGCAGAGGTTCAAAAAGGTTCATATTGTTAAGATGGATCTAAAACTGGTCTGTCACCCTATAACAGGTATTTATGCCATACTCTTCCATCATGTTATGTGTACACCACAGAGATTATATAACAAGCAGCTCCTGGACCTAGAGTGTGTCCCCTTCTGCTAGTGTATGTTGTAAATTTAAGCTATGGTTTGGTTAATTATATTTATTCTATTTTCTCTTTGGGAAAGGAGAATCACAAAGATTGGTTTGGAGTTAATCCTGGATATGATAAAATCTATAATCTCTTTTCCCACAGTTCTAAAATAATATTTTCCAATTTTAAACTGGTGCCCTGGTAGTTTAGAAATCACACTAACAAAACAAAAATCACTCATACTCCTCCAAAAGAAGGGCTGCAACAATTTCAAAGCTGCAGCTACTACAACAAGGAAACCACATTCATATTTCATTGACCTAGGCATGTACATAACGTGAAGGAATGCATGCATGTATGTTGTGCTGGCTCCATTCCTATGATCCATCTGGAGAATGAAACTGTAAAGAGCAAAGAACGTGTTCATTTCAAGCAAACTTTTGGCTCCAAAAGATCCTGCAGGGGGAGCAGAGGAACAGCATGACATGAATATGCATACTCACTATATCCCAACCAACTCATCATTTTGTACTTCTTGTTGGTAGGTTTCCCAGATTAGTGGATGTGATTTTAAGACTCAGTCCTTCTTCTGGTGGGCTGACATAACCAATCTAGTGAAATCTCTTTCTAAAAGTCACATGTGGAACTGAAATGAGAACCTTCCATCAAGAAGAAAGAAAATACCTTTCTTTGGCTTTATTCATTCAACAATTACCTACGACAATGAGGAGAGAATGAACTTCTTCCACTGTGCTTGGAAAGCAATTAAAAGGTTTCCTGAAAAATGCTGGTGTCTATATGGTATGCTACCAGTTTACTTAAAATTCTGCAATTTAATCCTCTAACAGCATTGTTTTGTGACTAAAGCTCTTAATCCTTCCAATATTATGCATGAGTTAGTGTGGCATTAGAGCGGTCTTAGCAATAGGTATATTGCTAACACCCTGATAAGTCAAAAATAATGTCTTCAGGGGATTACTTTTTCCACTGTGCAAACAGCTTGCAACATTTAAATTATCTTCTAATGAGATTGGGTAGTTAAATAATATAACACCGGGCTGGGTAAGACTCTGATTTGGTATTATTTTTAGCTAGTAGAGGCTAGAGGCACCATCCTTGGGGACGTGTACTTAGGGGCCAACCACTATCCAAGTATCCAAGAGGCAGTGTGCACAACTAAGTTAAAAAAGTGGGGTGAGGAGGAAATGGCAGCTGAGAATGAAAACCAAGCTCTGATTCCCAGTTTTTTAAGGGGAAAGCCACCAAGTACAAATTGCATACAAACTGTAGCACACTTAAGCCCAAGTTTGCAAACCTTTTCTATGGGTCACAGTGCTTACTATCATGAATGGTCCCATGAAAGTGGCCTACTTATGACAGTAAGTCAATGGGACTATTTATGACAGTGAACACTATGCCTAACAGTAGGTACTTGCAGGACTGTGCCCATACTTATTATTGTGGAAGAGGGAAATATATGTCATGATATTTTAGAGCTCTTGCTTTCATTTTGGGGGGTGGGGGGGAGATAGCTCAGTGGTTTGAGCATTGGCCTGCTAAACCCAGGGTTGTGAGTTCAATCCTTGAGGGGGCCACTTAGGGATCTGGGGCAAAATCAGTACTTAGTCCTGCTAGTGAAGGCAGGGGGCTGGACTCGATGACCTTCAAGGTCCCTTCCAGTTCTAGGAGATAGGATATCTTTATTTATTTATTTATTATTTTATAACATATTGAAAATCAAACTCTTTCTCCTAATCTGGTTTGCAAATGCATATTTGGGATACAAATGCAGTTGTTTGTACAACAAAAATATTAGAGAGACAA
>NW_020664417.1:42096973-42162463 GCF_002925995.2 Terrapene triunguis | reverse complement strand
GAGCCCTCCCGATTTTCCCGGACATGCCCGGCTTTTGGGGATTTCCCCCCGGACGGGGATTTGAACCCCCAAAAGCCGGACATGTCCGGGAAAATCCGGACGTATGGTAACCCTACCCAATTTGAGATATGAAATCTTCCCTAAAAAGAGCAGCTTACTCTCCAGGTTTGATACATCGAAAGTCCAACACAAAGAGTATTCAATTTGAGAACTCCATCCCTCACAGGTACTCACTTCCCTCCCCTCAATGTTCTTGTTTAACAAGGAAAGAACAAGAAAGAGATCCTTGGCTTCCTCTACTGTATCATATATTTTCTCCCACATACAGGAGTCTGACAATCCTCATTTAAACCACAAATCACAAGGGAAAAAATATTTGGTATGAATAAAAACAAAATACTGATTTGATTTCCTCTTTACAACATTAAGGGTACTCCTGTAAATAGTTACAATAAGAACATACTATGGCTTTTAGTTTAAATCAAGACAGACTATTTTTTGCAAAAGGTCGAGGACACTGAGATATACAAAACTGCTTATTACCACAGTGAGACACAGTTTTAACTGAGCAAACAGCAATACAATTGCCTCTTCTATTTCACAGCTGAGCCAACAAGGTTAGTAAATTAATAAAACAAACATCCAGTCAAATAACTACCTCTCTAGTTTGCATTTTACTCAATACCCACTTCACCTATTTTTTCTCTTTATGTTTCTTATATATGGTCATTTATGTAATAAAGACAGCATACTGCAATTTTGGTTATGTTAAAAATACTATGAAAATATTAGAACAAAGTTACTACAAGAAAGCTAAAAGGGACATGTCTTCTAATATCTGGTGCACTTTAATTATTAACACTATTTCAGGTTCTGCTCAACCACCCAAAAGTAGGGTAAGATTATTTTTAAAAAACTTTTTATTTTAAAATAATTAAATTCTATATTAACCTCTTTTCATGCACTTAGCTGAAAAAAAATGAATATACAAAGACTTCTTCCCTTCAACATGCAAAATTGCTGTTTAGATTTTTGTGGATTTTAATTGCAGAGTAATCCCGTCCCCAAGGCACATCAAAGGCCACACTCCCCTCTTTACCATGATTTCAATTGCTCTCATCAACTCATAAGTTTAAAGCATGATCAAATTTGTTCTTCAATCACTTGAGCCCTGTTAATACACTATTCTGTGTGCTCACTCATCCATTCTAAGATTCTGCAACTTCTTTGAGATGTCTTCAAGAGGAATTTACAAAGACATCTTTGATTGCAAGCTGGCCTTGGGGATAAACTTTATAACCACTTGCTTCACTATTCCACAGAGATAACAGGTGACATGGTCTGAGATAAGTTAAAACTAATCTCTATTTTTTGTGCAATTAAATTCTTCAAAATTATAGCTAAAACGTCACATTCACCACTTGCATGGTGTATGTGATGCAATTTAATTGACTGATACTGAATATTGATTTTACCTGGAAAAAAAATACATTATTCAAGGTCATTCCTTGAATTTAAAAATATCACGTTAACCAAAACAGAAAATAAAGTGTTGAATTATAGACTTGTACACATATAAGAACTTACCATTCTCACTGTCGGACTTGTTATCGTGTTCAGTATCAGTCAGAGTGAGGGCTGAGTTGGAACGGCTTGATAGACAGGAACTGCGCCCTGATTTGACCCCCCTGCCCCAAAGTCTCATGGCATGCTCTGGAGACATCACTCCTTCATTTTCAGTATCAGCATCTGACCCTGCACTGATAGAGTAACCTCTGTGGGGGAGCCCCATTTCCGCACAAAATGCCAGTCCACGACGAGTTGCTGGTTCACAAACTCCTAACTGCCTTAGGGTAAAATTCTGTCCTGATTAAGGGAAAAAAAAAAAAAAAAAGTGAGAAATGTTTTAAAAACCTAAAAATAAACAAACACACTTAAAGTGTACAAGTTCCTCAGGTATCACACAAGATGTTTTGTTAAAGTTCCACATGTGTTCTGATCTAGTGAATTCTTTTTCTTTCGCACTCTGAAATGCCCCTTTTCAGTCTGTGGTTTAGCACTGCTTTGTCAAATGCTTAAGCACATCAGAAGTGTTCTAAGGTAAGAAAGAAATATAACATGACCTGCAAACTAAGAAAGGCCAATTCAGCACATCAAAAGGATTAAATATAAATGACAGACTTTTTTGCTTTACCAAAGTGTAAAAGCAATAACAAGTACTTGTCGGGATTATCTTTTTCTGTCCTGGCTAGAGTCCTAAACAACAGGATGTTTTCCCATCCAGATGTCACCTGTCATGGCAAAAGGAAAGACTTCCCTCAAGAATAAAATAGTTGTTCATTAAATGGGAATAGGGGCTCAGCTGGTCTTTATTAAATCTTCTGACTTAGTTTAATGACTAAAGACAAACAAATATGTGCTTTTATTTCAAACAAATATGTGCAAGAATACAGCACCTGATTAAATTCACTGCTGTTTCTAGCCTCTTGACTTTTGCTACATATTCTAGGTATTTTACTGATGAAACAAAGCCAATATATTTTGTAAAATAGCTCATGTTTCGGGGAGGGAAGGTGATGATGTGCAGGGACAGAGACATACAAGTGTATCCCAAATGACTGTATTAATAAATTAGGAATAATAAACTCATGACACTTCAATAACTTAAAGTGTTTAAATTGTGACACTCAAAAAATACTGCTGTTTTTAATGACTGTCTTCATCCTGCTTTTATTTCTGAAACCTTCAGACATGTTATGATATATAGACACTTGACATGTTCATTGGCAATACCCAGAATGCTCTACCACTCCAGCTCCCAGCTATTTCATGGTAGTGCTGGTCTCCAAGCTCTAGGAACAAGGGAAACTTTTGGCTGTGCTGATGGGTGCATGGAGTACTTTTTGGTACCTGTAGTTGGACAGACATCTTAATTTCCCTTAAAGCAGTCAGGTTTCTTTTGAACGTCAAAAGTATATGTTTAACAACAAGACTATAAAAGTAGATAATGTAGTAAGAAAGGAAAGATTAGAAATCAGAAGTTTTGTGGGCTCAGAAGATAGCATATTTCCTGAAATGCCAAAAGAGTTAATGTCGCTTGGACCTTGACAGGTTTTAAATGTGCCAGTTAATTACTTTATTGCTGTGATCGTATCAGTTATTGCAAGCCATTTTATCTCAGTCAGAATCGTAAATGGATTCTGACAATGACACTCATAAATAATGAAAATCAATTGCTACAGTTAGCCACAAAATCAAACGGTACTTATGCAGTTGTGAATAAATGTCAGAAGTAAAATTTAGGGAGGGGTGGATGGGGAAGGAAGGTATATATAACAGTAGGATATCCATAGTGGTGAGTGAACTGCGTGAAGGTTCTGATCTGCACACCTCAAATGGTGTGTGCCACCAGTTTAAATACAGTCACACCACGTGCAGTTTTATGTGGCTTCAGCTTTCACAAAAACTGATAATATAAGCAAATAAAAAACAATAGTAATGGTGTCATTGTTGCAAGTAAATATAGTACGTGTGACAACACTATTTTATTATTTAGTTATTAGCATTTAAGTAAATATACTAGAGGAGATGGACTATGTATGCAGCTTTTGCTTGTTTGATATATTATGTATACAGGCCAACATTTCAAATGTGGATGTCTAAAGTTAGGCACTTAGATATGTAACTTGAATATGGAGTTAGCCAACCTTTGGTAAATTTTGGCACAGTATATAATACACATTGTAAACTACACATTTTATAGGAGAGACACAAATTGTATATAAAGGATAATTATATACACAACACTATCCTGGCTCTAAGAGCTTGAATGGTGCTTTGAGGAGAGGGGCAAAGAGAAAAAGAGATGCATTGCCTGAGTACTGATGACTGGAAACAGAGTCACAATGGACAATGGGAGTTCTGCCATCGACTCAAAAGTGGTACATGACAAGGACTGTTATGCTTAAAGATCCTAGGCATCTCCAAATGCTTCTACATATATGGGGGCGGGACAGGGGATGGCACGCTCACTCGCACCAGTTACTGTAGAATACAGTCACCTGTAGAATAAGAGTACAGCATTCTCCCTCCAATGCAGATTGTAACTGCTGGCAATATCTGACAGAGAGCCAGACTATAGCCATGCTCTTCTTTGCATACAGACAGCCACATTACAATAGTTCTGTGACGGGTTGGATCACAGAAATCCCCTTGGGGCTGCCAACTGATGTGCCAAGACTACTTCTGCCCCTGCTTTCCCTGCCAGCTTGGGACTCCAGCACCCTGTCTTGTTGAACCAGACATGCCAGTCTGCTCCAACACAGACCCAGGGTCTGAACCACATGCCCCAAAGCAGCAGACTTAACTGAAAGCCACTTAAGAAGTGTTCTTGTCTTTACCACTCAGATGCACAACTCCCAATGGGGTCCAAACCCCAAATAAATCTGTTTTACTCTGTACAAAGCTTATGCAGGGTAAACTCAAATTGTTCGCCCTCTATAACACTGATAGAGAGATATGCACAGTTGTTTGCCCTCCCCCCAGTATTAATACATACTCTGGGTTAATCAATAAATAAAAAGTGATTTTATTAAATACAGAAAGCAGGATTTAAGTGGTTCCAAGTAATAGCAGACAGAACAAAGTGAATTACTAAGCAAAATAAAATAAAACATGCAACTCTAAACCTAAGTAGTAAGAAAACTGAATACAGATAAAATCTCACCCTCAGAGATGTTTCAATAAGCTTCTATCACAGACTGGACGCCTTCCTAGTCTGGCACAATCCTTTCCCCTGGTACAGTCCTTGTTCCAGCTGAGGTGGTAGCTAGGGGATTTCTCATGATTGCAGCCAATTTGTTCTGTTCCACCCATTTATATATCTTTTGCATAAGGCATATATCTTTTGTCCCTCTCTGGGTTCCCACCCCTCCTTCTCAATGGAAAAGCACCAGGTTAAAGATGGATTTCAGTTCAGATGAGATGATCACATGTCACTGTAAGACTTCATTACCCACTTGCCAGCACACAGGTATACAGGAAGACTTACAAGTAAAACAGAGCCATCTACAGTCAATTGTCCTGGTTGATGGGAGCCATCAGGATTCCAAACCACCATTAATGGCCCACACTTTGCACAATTACAATAGGCCCTTGAATTATATTTCATATTTCTAGTTTCAGATACAAAAGTGATACATTTATATAAATAGGATGACTACACTCAGTAGATTATAAGCTTTGTAATGATACCTTACAAGAGATCTCTTGCATGAAGCATATTTTAGTTACATTATGTTCACACTCATCAGCATACTTTCATCAAATCATATAGAGTGCTATGTCACAAGACCCTGCACCGATGTGCTGGGTGGGAAAGACTCCTTGAGCCCTCTCCCCAACTACCAAGATTATTTTGCTGGAGCAGTCATAATCTGTCTTTATATAGAGATACACACACACACATTTTCTATGAGGCTCCATTACAGGCAACTCACATCATCTGCCCATTTGTCAGCTGCCAGTTTGCTTATTTTTTGGTATGTAATTACAAAACGGCCAGTACTTGCCTGGGGCAATTTTTTAGTTCCCATTATATTTTCCATTATAAAATTGCAACAACTAACAGGTGCATAGTGGAGCCAGAGCATCATTCTCCCATCATAGCACAGAAGCTTAGATCCTTTTGATGCCACAAAGAAATTTTATATTATGCCAAGGACTTTGCATACTGCGGGGCCCAATCCTTGATTCACTGAACTAAATGGTAGTTTTGTCAGAAATTTCAAAAGGAGGACTGTTGTCCCCTATGTAAAATTTCCTAAATAAAACACTTACTTTTAAAAGTTAACAATGGAAGTGTGTTTGTCAATATAGTTCACCTACAATGAAACACATTCTGTACAAAAATTCTACATCTTTGAAAAACCTAAACATTAAAAAGTCTGGAAATTAACTCTAAGGTATGTCTACACTGCAGTGTAAGCCCAGGGTTCAAACTCAGGCACAAGCCTAAACCCCTTCCATCTACACACAAATTGTGCTAACCCAGGACTTGGACCCAGGGCGGAGGGTCCACGCTTGAGTCAAGGTGGTACAAGCCCTATTGTTCTGCAGTGTAGATGCAGCCCCACTGGAGTCATGCTCTGGGGCTCTGCCAAAAGTATCCCACAGTCCCGAAAGGAGACTCTCTTTGTCCTCAGGACAGCCAAGTTTTACCACACTGCAACAACAAAGGGCTAGAGCAGCAACATTTTGGGAAGGCGCTAGGAAGTTTGGGATACGGGTGGTTGGACTCAGACCCATGTAATGTACTGCAGATGCTGGAGCCACAGACGTGACCCAGGGTTTAACAATTCCTAACCTGGGATTACAAATGAGTGTGGACACTCAAGCCACAGTTTAACAAACCCAGGGTCTGATAACTCGAGTTCTACTACTCCTGGGCAGTAATCCTTTATTACTCATTATCATCCTACCCAGTTTAAATTGGGAACTGGCTAGATCCCATAGTTTAACTCAATATTGTTAAAACTTCGGGTTTAAAAAAAATGTAAATCATCTGTAAAGAAAATATATTACTGCAGGGGGGCTGTTTGTTTTGGTTTGGGGTTTTTTGAGTGTTAGCTGGGCTTCAATTAAAATAACTTTCCACTTTAACTCTTTTCATTTAAGATTTTTGGTTTGGGAATTTACCGTTTTTTTAATTAACACCAAAATTAATTTAGGGTCCAGACGTAAGGTCAGCAAGAAGAGAACTCGGTTCAGATATATCGCAACAGGCCCGGCAAAGTAGGGCTCCATCCTGCATACTTTAGATAATCAATAGGACTATAGTGTGACATTGCACTCCATATGCTTTATGAAAATATGCTTGGAATGTGAAAATAATGTAACTGGAATATGCTTTATGCAAAAGGTCTCTAGTAAGGTATCATTACAAACTTTATAATCTACTGAGTGTGTTCATCCTATTTGTATGAATGTATTGTTCTTGTATTTGAAGCTAGAAATATGAAGTATTACTCTGAAGTCCTATTGTAACTATGCAAAGTGTTGGCCATTAATGGAATCTTGGAATCTTCATTACTCACTGGCTAGCACTCTGTTTACTTGTAAGCCTTCCTGTATACATGGGTGCCAGACAGTGAGTAATGAAGTCTCACAGGACATGTGAACATATCACGATACTGAAATCCATCTTAAACCTGGTGCTTTTCCATTTAGAAGGAAGGGTGGAAACCCAGAGAGAGACAATGGATTCCCGACTTGTGCCAAAGATATAAAAGGGGATGGAACAGAACAAAGGGGGCTGCCAGTCATGAGAAATCCCCTAGTTAACACCTGAGCTGGAGCTAACAAGCACTGTAACAGGGGAAAGGATTGGGCCCAGACTAGGAAGGAGTCTAGTCTGTGAAAGAAGCTTATTGGAACACCTCTGAGGGTGAGATTTACCTGTATTCAGTTTCTTAATGTATTAGGCTTAGACTTGCGTGTTTTGTTTTATTTTTCTTGGTAACTTACTTTGTTCTGTCTATTACTTGAAACCACTTAAATCCTACTTTTTATACTTAATAAAATCACTTTTGTTTATTCATTAACCCAGAGTAAGTGATTAATACCTGGGGGAGCAAACAGCTGTGCATATCTCTCTATATAGAGGGCAGACAATTTAGGAGTTTACCCTGTATAAGCTTTATACAGAGTAAAACGGATTTATTTGGGGTTTGGATCCCATTGGGAACTGGGTGTCTGGGTGCTGGAAATAAGTGACTTGCTGAGCAGTTTTTGGTTAAAGTCTGCAGCTTTGGGGGTGTGGACCAGACCTGGGTCAGTGTTACAGCAGACTAGCATGCAGGGCTTTGGAGCTGTGCTCCAAAACCTGCAGCTCCACTGCTCTGGAGCTGCTCCACGCTCCAGCTCCGGGCTCCGCTCCAAAGCCCTGCTAGCATGTCTGGCTCAACGAGGCAGGGTTCTGGAGTCCCAAGCTGGCAGTGTAAAACGGGCCCAGAGGTAGTTTCAACACATCAGGTAACAGTCCCAAGGGGGTCTCTGTGACCGAACCTGTCATATATAGAACATTTCTGTATGTAGGGAAGTTGGAGACAGGGTGAGCTACACCTGGCTGGGACATTGAGGTAGTGGATAGGGCAGGGGAAAAGAAGCTTACTTACCAGTAACTGAAGTTCTTTGAGATAAGCCGCTGCAAATTCACACTTGTGGGATAAAGCCACCTGGGCCATGAATTTCCAGAACCTTCTGGAAAGCACTGTTCATTGTGTCATTCGCTCCTCCCTAGTCCTCCCACCCTGGAGGGTTCCAAGGGTATAAAAAGGAGCATGGCCACATCCATCCCTCAGTTCTTTCCACTAATTCAGGAATTCCTAACCTGAGACTCCAAAGAGGTGGGGAAGGTGGTCAGGGAGTGTGACTACGCTGAGACCCAATTCAAAGAATTCCTATTACAGATAAGTAATCTTCATCTCTTTTTCGAGTGGCCTCTGCATATTCCATTTGTAGGAGTTTATATCAAGCAATACAACCCCCAGGAAGGTGGGCTGAGAAGTTCTAAGTAAATAAAGAGGAGAATTGCCAAACAACCATCAACTCTGGATAGCAAGTCAAGAATGAATAGAAATGACTGATCTTGCTCTCCAAAAACAAGTCTTAATGAGGGAACATTTTTGCTAAAATAAATATACATCTACACAGACACCTATATAGATGCAATGTGTGTCATGCAGCATGATGCAATGAAGACGCGGTGTGGACACTGCCTTTTTCTTGGATGAGGACTGATAATTCCAGGAGAGCAAAGCCCTGTCAAGTCATGATAACCATGAAATATAGTGTGATAGATGAGACAACCTTTGGACTATGATGGGCTTGCTCCTCATGTCAGCTCCATTTGTCCAAGGGATCAGGGAACTTGTAGATGACCTTTGGCTTGATATAAACAATTACAAAGTTCTCTGAATATGCAAAAATATGATACCTACCTCCATGAACATAAAGGAGGTCCAGGGACAAGCAGATATTTTAGTGTTTTGAAAGACATGCAAATATCAGACATCTAAGGGCTTGTCTACATTACCGGCTGGATCAACGGGCACCGATTGATCCAACGGGGGTCGATTAATCGCGTCTAGTCTAGATGCAATAAATCGACTGCTAAGCACTCTCCTGTCAACGCTGGTACTCCACCAGGGCGAGAGGCGCAGGCGGAGTCGACGGGGGAGCATCAGCCGTCAACTTATCACAGTGAAGACACCGTGGTAAGTAGATCTAAGTACTTCGACTTCAGCTACGTTATTCACGGAGCTGAAGTTGCATAACTTAGATCGATCCTCCCCCCGCGTAGACCAGACCTGTGTGTAGACAAGTCCTAGGCATAGGGAAATAACAGTAGTATTTCAGATACTATTAGTAAATGTTGGCTTTTTAAAAACGGCAACCCACTGTATAACAAGTATACAACAAGCCTGGTCTACAGGAGATATGCAGAGACATTCACAGCCATGTTAACCTCAAACCACAAATGCCGATTGTACAAAGAACAGGTGATCACTGTACAAAAAAAACAACAACAAAAAAAAAAACACCCACAACCCACAGATAGAGAGGTCTCATGCCTTCTTGATTATCAATCTTTGCTCTGGCTAACATCTCTTCATTTGTACTTAGACATTTACTTAAAATTACAAGTCTTAACTGAAAGGCAAACTAAAAGGCAAACTCCACCATATTCTAGAAATAACTAGCTACCAATAGCAGCAAAATAAGTTAAAAATCAAAGAATACCTCACTCTCCCCAGACAACTCCTCCCTGCTCAGGAAACTTAGTAAAATACAAGTTTTTGCAGTGTGCCTTTAAAGTCAGAAAATTTAGGCTATTTTGAACCAAGGGAGAGAGTGAACTCCAAAGCTAAGGAGTCCTCTAGGAGAATGTTCAGCCAGCAGTTCCTCCTCTTTTAAACTAACAGAGCGCTACTTTATATACCTTCACTGATCTGTGGCAGAATGGGACAGAGACAGTGTGAAACAATCAGATTTGAAGTCATTGGGTAAAAATCAAGCCTTGCTTTGGTTCCTACTCAAAACTCCACACAACTCAGCTTGTACCTGCATTTCTGATTTAACCTTCCTGCTTCTCATGAATTCTTTACTTCATAACAGTCTCATTCCTAATTTTTCCCGTTGCATCCTTCCATTCTGATCATCTTGCCTTCTTCCATGCTGGCTGTTATGCAACTACCTTTGCTTCATACAAATCCTTTGAAGAACACCACTCTCTCCATGAATGCACAATGATAATCCACAAAGATATCCCACCATACAAAGATATTTAAATTAAATTTTTTTAATCAATTTAAAAAATATAACAGAAATAAACAAAACATGAACTGCTTTGAGTCAGAAACACCATCCTCTTCTCTAAAAATAATATTCCATTTGTTACTCTACTTTCCCCCTTTTCCACACTTCTGGTTCCTGCCAACCATCATTTTATATATATTTTTTTTATTTAATGTAGATAGTAAGCTCATCAGGGAAGAAATGTCTTTTTATTTGCCTGTAAATCACCAGGTATATCTAAGTCCTTATAATAAAATGTTGATCATGGATGTCCCTGAAATGCACTGAAATACCAGCAGTCATTTCAAACTGTCTTGCAACCACCACTTTCCCCAGTTGCCAAATGAGGGATTATTTGAATTAATTCAGATTCAGCACAGTTATTTTTAATTTTTGAATTCATGCTCAAATGTGTAATGGGCACACAAAAATTAAAAGTCACAGCTCATCACCTGTGTGTCATCCTGAATAGGTCTCCTGAAGGTACTGTATATACTACACAGATTTTTCATAAAACTCTACTTAGCAGGAGCCAGCTACAGAGTGACACTACCCTTTTGAAAAACTGCAAAGCCATTCTTTCTCAGTCTGTCAAACCTACAGAGGGTGGAATTCTATGTGATCAGCAGGCTACTCTGATTGTGATGATGAAACAGCTGTATTAACTGGAAAATGGCTAGCATATGTTGAACATTTTGTGTATTCCTAAAGTCATGAGAGCTAAATTAAAACTGTATGCAAAACATGGACAGGAACAGATTCTTCGTAGTGAAAGGATAATCATGCTCTGTGCTATCAGACTGTCAGGACACCGGATGGATGAGAATCACTGAAGGAAGCATTATGGTGTGATGCAGTCTTTTTGGCTCCTGTGAAGCAGGGCCAGATTGGGACTTGTAGTTTACAGAGAGTCCTGAGTGACCTGACTCCCAAATGGGGAAACTGTATGTCTCCTTTCTCCATTGTCAATCCTGGTCAGTTTCTCAGGACGGATCAGAATCCAAGGGATTCTTATGCAGTTGGAAGATATGGGTGGGGACTGTGAGACATCCCATCTGCAAAGGTAGTTTCAAATATTTGGTGTCCAGGCTGAAGCAGGGTTAAGAGTCACATTTGAGAAACTACAGGGCAGAAAGGGGCAAGGAGCAGAAACAGGAGCAAGACAGAGAAGGCTAAAAAGCAGAAACAAGAAGGAAAAAAAAAAAAAAAAAAGACATGAGCAGAGCTTACTGAGCTCTTGTCTAGAATCCGAAGGATGAGTATGCAATGTTTATGTTTAGGGTTCAGACCATTAAGCATAGGAAATATACGTACAGGGGAGAGAAAGGAGAGACTGAACAATAGGCATGATACCTTCCCCTTTTGTCATGTAGCTTCCACAACATGTTTACTGAATGATAGGACTTTTCAAAGCTGCACCTACAGTGTTGCTTGCCACTGGGCAAGAAACCTTGCTGTCTTTTGTTGAAGAAGACTAACAACTAAGTAATAGGCTATACCTATGTTTACACATCATTTCTGTGATTAGTATTATACATATTTGTATTCCTTCATTTTGGTTTTCTCCTCCTAGTCCTTTGTGAAACATATCCTTTTTTCTAAATCATCTTTCTCTTCCCTCTTCTCTTGAGTCATGATTTCTCTTCTCGTATTTTTTTCCCTATATCTCTCTCTTTGCTAATCACATCCTTCCTCCTCCTCACTCTTCTCCAAGGTCTCAATCTTTCCCTCTTTCCCTTTCAACCTCTCTCTTTCCACTGTGTTCACTCCATTTTACCTCACACTTTACTTCCTCTTTTCATTCCCCGCTGCTCTCAATCCCTTCTCTCATTTCTACAAAGTCTCTAACTCTTCCATTACAATCTTTCCTTTCTCATTTTCTTCTAAAAAGTCTCTTACAATCTTTCCCAAACCCCATTGGCAGAAGTGAGGGGCAGAGACTTGGCTACCCTCCACTAGAGCCAAAACAGAGTACAGTCTTCATCTTCTGCTGCCTTCCATATATTGCTAGACTAACAATTATTTTTCCAAGCAGACAAAATGCAGTGCCATCATTCACAAAGTAATAAATCCTTAACTAGGTTTCCTTCTGTCAACCAATGGCCATAGTCTGATTGAGCTGTGAATTGCCACTCTCTCAGACATCTGTTTAAAAACTGTCACTCAACCCATACCAAACAAACAACTGTGTGCAGGTTGATGGCACCGGACTTCAGAAGGGCAAAATTTGTTCCTCTTAATGTTCTGCATAAATAATACACACACACACGCACAAACACACACTTGCAGATGATCCCTTATGGGCACAAACGTGTTCTCTTTTTCTCTCTGTGGGAGAACTCATGAGGGCTGCCAAAGTATTGCAAAAACAGCTCTGGAGAGAGTTCACCTAACTGCAGTGTGTACGTAAGGCCAGAGATGGGACAGTACAAGATTTCTGAGCTTGACAATTCCTTGATTTCAGATTTCTTTTAATTTTCCCAAAAGTAATCTTCATTTTGAATGTTCCCTCTCCCAGATTAAATTTTGAACGCGCCCTCCCGCCCAAGATCAAATGTTACATTATGTATTTGACTAAACGTCATTGATATGTTTACAACTTTTATTCTAATTTCAGCAAATATTTCTGTTTACAGACTTCATTCAATTTGGGGCCTTTTAATTAATTAATGTAACTTTATATCTTGGAAGCTCTGCACTGATTCATCACTTTTCAGCAAGGAAAAATGTCAAATGAATTCGCTCACTAGCCTAACCTTTTCCCATCCTATCAACCCATGCCATGTTTGCTTTACCTAAGGTGTGTCTGCACGCATGCGCACATGCATTTAGTGACTGTGCAGGGTTATGGGTAAGCAGTTGGCAGTGGGAGGGATGTGAAGCTGGAAGAATATGAACAAGTGATGGACCAGAAGAGGTGAAAGCCCATGCCTTTTCTCTTAAGGTAATGGGCATTGGGTAAAAGAAGATGGCTTGAAGTATTTTTTATTAATGAGCAATAATTCAGAGCCACTTGAGTTTGTGCTCTACTTTTCTCCCTAAGATCTGTATAGTGAGGGATATACTATGCCAGCTGGTGAGCAGTGTTGACCTAAACCACCCTTTTTTCCAGGTCACACCACCTCATTGTGTTCCTGCTTCCTAGAGGTATATGGATCTTGTGTGGATCCCAGATTTGGTTTATCACACACACACACACACACACACACACACACACACACACACACACCCCAAAATCCCCACCCTCCAGCAGAGCATAGGAGGAATAAATGACACTCCATGTGTTCTGGCAGTTAATATGACCCAGGCTATTTTGGCTTAATAAAAAGCAACAACAAAAAAGGAATATATTTAAATGAGATGGCCTCATTTTTCATGCTCCCAAATGCTGTATCTGGTTTGCCTCATACTTTGCAGAGACTTTCTACCCTGGCACAATGTCATACCTGTTAAATTTCAGCAGGATTGGTTCACTTTTGAGCAAGTTTACAGATGGTCAACATTGGGCTTATAAAGAAGGCGAGCTTCAATCTTATGTAGTGACTGTGATCAATAACGGATGTATGTCCCTGTAGCTACTTTCATCCCAAAGGATTGCAAAGCACTTTACAAACATGAGATTCATCCAGCCATCTCTTAATAGCCAGGCTGCAGTTCAACCACCACAAAACACACTGCACAACAGTGATCACAGTTTTTGGCCACACTTTTATTTTAGGTACTTTTATCCTCATCACGGTAGTGTCTGAGTGCTTCACAGTATTCATCTTCACAACACCCCTGTGAGTTAGGGATTTTCTATTATCCCCATTTTACAGAGAGTCTCTCTGTGCCACAGTTCCCTAAGTGACTTGCCTAAAGACACACAGGAAGTGTATGTCAGAGCAGAGAATTGAACCCAGGTCTCCCAAGTCCTAGGCTAGTGCCCAAACCACCAGACAATCCTTGCACTCACATCCCTAATATTATGGAAAGTGTCATGGGAACTTTAATGAGGAAAAGAGAAGAGTGCAAGTTTGAAGATTTCACATGAAAGACGGTTGATTCCCCACTACACACAGTAAACTGAACAACACAATAATAATAAAACCTAACATTTGCAGCATTTAGTGCTTCATATGCTCAAAGTACTGTGAAACATTAATGATTAATCCTTACATACCATTCTGAGTTACTACCATCAGATGGGAAAGTGAGGCACTTAATTTTAGTGACTCAGCAAAGGACACCTAAGGAGTCAATGACAGAAACAGGATATAGAGAACTCAATGAATCAACCCTGGGCCAGTGATTAGCACAAAGAATTGTGAATCAGGAAGCTTGCGCTCTTAATTTGTGACTGAGTCAACCTTGCAAGAACGTGAGCTTTCAAGGACACTAGGTATTTCAAACCTATTGTTTAGACTATTAATTTATCTTTTCCTGTCCTAACGTGTAGGATAGTGTTGACGTTATCACATTGAGATACTAGCCCAGAAGAGCCTACTCTCTGGGAAAGAATGCACATGATAGCAATGGGAATGGACACATGAGAAAGTAGGCCATCATAATTTACTGCCACTATCACTCTTCTTGTGCATCACTGTACTGTAATCACAATGCAACAGTAGAGATTTCTGAATTCAAACCCTTATTTTTCAGTTTCAAAATGTGGACTCAAAATGGTAAAGGTTGAGCATTTCTATTTTGTCACTAGATAATCTCCCTGATTTAACTGTTAATGCTGTTAGCTTCTGGGATGCTTTTCCAGTTTCTCCTTTGCTGCTCTACACAAGTATAATGAATATTCTCTAAAATACAACACACTATCACTCACAAGTGCATGATTTTTATAACAACTAAAAATATCAATAAGGACTACTTAAACATATATAGTACTGTTCACCCCTAAGGATCCTAAAAACACTTTATAGCCAAACAGATCTACAAACTAGACAAGGACCACTTCACTCACCACTGAAATGCAGCCATTTCTGGTGTGGAAAGTGGAAGCACTGTGTTTTGTGGGGAGGTTATATTTTGCTGGGTTTGGTTTGCATTTCTATATTCATATTACGTTAAACTTTGCTCATATTTGGTAAAAGTACAAAGACATTTTTAGCAATAGATTTTAGCAATAGAATAGAAAAAAAGGAATTTTGTTAATTTTTTTACTCCAAAATCTTGTGCTAAATATGTCTTTGAACTTGTACAAAATTTCTACAAAGTTTCACTTAACTATGAATATACTGCTAAGGAAACAATCAATATTTTCTACCCAGCTCTAGATAATACAAATAGAAGATGTAATCTCATGCATCTCAACGGATTGTTTTAACTTCAAAACCTGGTTGCTGGACCACTTCAATAACAACACCTTTAAAAATGATGACCAAAAAATCAGTTTGAATAGCTGAAATTTAATTAGAGTGGACGCCTGCATTTGGTTTTAGTTTTTAACAAAACATTATAAATGCACAAGTATTTATACCTGCACTTAAGGATAAAAGCCACATGGATGTATTTTTTGAGTTTCTACATCAAATAATTAGGGCCCTATCCCACATTATTTATGTTAATAAAAGTCCTGTTGATATCAAAAAATTTTGGATTTGCAAGTAATGCCAGGTTGGCCTTATAGTCTATATAGTGGCAGCTACTAGACTGCCCAGTCACAGAACTGAATTAAGGGAATACAGGGCTCTACATACCACTACATGGGGGTCCCTGTTCCCCACTTGGAGTTGTCTGGGGGCTTCCATAAGGTCAGATAAGCATCTAGATCAAAAATGGTATTTGCATTTTCATACTTATAATAATAGAAATGATCAAGATCCCAACTGCACAACTTCTGCTCACACTTGTGAACACTTATACAAGTACTCCTATTGATTTCAACCTATACATGTAAATACTCAATGAAATAAGGATTGCATGACCACATCCAAAATTTCTACATTTATAGAAAAATGGCATTTTATAAAACTGAATTGTGCATTTACAGCCTAGCTATTAATAGTTCTATAAATACTATATAGGAATTTATATGAATGCCTGCGAGCAATGGCAATGATGGTCTCTTGGATTTAAAAACTGAGAATACCTTTCAGTGACTGTACAGGATCAGGAGCAAAGCACTACAGGTCCATACCTTGGTCCCCAGCTCCTGAAATCAGAATCTCAGCTTTTTTTTTTTAAATTAAGATTCTAGAGGCTTCATGATTGTGAAGAAAAATCTGAAAATGTGACGCAAGGGTAACTGATGCAGTTGGTGATGTCTGCCCAAGTCTGATGGCTGTTTGAATCTGCAGAGAGCCTGAAACAATAGATCTTAGAGGTATGAACTTCTCTAGCACCCTCAATGGGGTATTAACTACAAGGTGTACTGCTCCAGGGTGCGGGTCACCCTGGCAGATGAATTTGTGGCAGAAGGAGAAGAGTGCAACGGGCCCTGCCCATTCATCAAAGCTGAAACACACCAGCAGCTGTGTGTGTACAGGGAGGCTTCCCTGCTTCAATCCCTGCTGTCCTGGAGGAAAGAGGGGGCCCTCCTGCTGTTCCTGGTGGAGAGAAGGGAGCCCTAGTACCATTACCTCTGCCACCCTGGCAAGGAAAAGGACCATTGCCACCACCACTCCAAATGGGGGGCAGAGCTACAGGGGTACATAGGACATGGTGTGCCAGGGCTCTGGATTAAATTAATCTAGTCCTGAACACTGACTTTGCATAAAGCCCTACAACAAGATGCTACTCAGGAAAATGGCATAATCAATTTAGAAAATATCTAATCCATTCTCCTTTCACAGGAAGGGGTTTTCAGATGGACAGAAAAGGAGGACTCAGCCTATCAATTCAGACATATTAGAGTATCCACAAGGAAATCTGGCCCAGATCCTCAAACGACCTACATATTTCAATGGGAGTTAGGTGTAGGGTGACCATATTTCCCAAAGAGAAAACAGGACACCTTGTGGGGCTAGCCCGAGCGCTCTCCCCACCCCACAGCACTGATTCCAGCCACTGCTGGCCTGAGCCCCCCTCCCCATGCGGGGCTGGCCCCTACACCAGGCTGGGGCTTGGCAAGAACAAACAGGACAAATGCCCACTTTTGTCAAAAAAGTAGGGATTGCTTGGACAGGGCTTAAAAAAGGGACTGTCCCAGCCAAAACAGGATGTATGGTCACCCTTGTTAGGTGTCTAAATATCTTTGAGGAGCTAGTACTTACCTCTTATCCTACAGATCCCAGGACACCTGCACAAATAAATGCCTTGACCTACACATCCTCCCTGGTAGTATGGTTCCCTGAAGGTCTGTATTACCACTGCCCCATGCTGTGCATGCATTCTGTAACTTCTCCACAAAGTGTAGAGTAGCATGAGTTTACTTTGCATTTGCCACCATGTTTAGTGAGAGGCCACCACGTACAGCAGCCAGGCCTGTGGAACCTCAATTCCATGAAGCCAGCATGGAGAAGTTTCCACAGGCCTGGAGGTTGGTAAAGACATGCTCTGTTGGCTTCACTCCACCATCTCCTTCTGAGGTTTTAATAAAATAAGTAATATTATGGCACCTTCAATCCAATAAACTCATTAGAATTTACAATGGAAGAGCTGGAACTAGAAACCTGACTCCCAGTCCCATGTTCTAGTCAGTAGGCCTTTTGAACTCCCCCGCCCCCTTTGCTACCACAGACTGAAGGGAAGCATATGTCCCTTACTCATATTCCATGTCTCACTCTTGAAGTCAACCTTGGATAACCATGTATGCTGTCCATTGGCTTCAACATTACTAAGAAAGAATGTGGGTTAACAGCAGAGATATACACCTCTTCCTGTCTATACACCAATGACCTGTCAACCAGACAAGACCCTAATAGCAAGAGTGGTTCCTCTACTTTACAGTACTTCACCTTGAGTCAGGCAGGAAGTCTTTGTGGAGATTCCCTGTCCATATTCAGAGAAGTCCCTACCATTATGATCAAGATCCTGACTACCTTACACTACAATAGGGTAACTGGGTTGAAGTCAGGGATTCTTCTCTGTAGACCCAGGCTCCACAAAACGCCTAATCAGGCATTCTCCAGCCAATAAAGAAAGAGTTGATCTCCCTCCAAAGAATAACTATTACTCTTTATGGCTGCAGAGACAGGAGAGCCATAGATCTTCCATGAGTCATCATGCACAAAAACCTAATTTCAACTAGATTGCTGCCTTCGAGAAAGTATGTATGTGGCTGAGTGAATGAGGGTTAGCACTAGCTGTACAACTAATCAAATTCAAGTGAAATGCTTATCTTAGCTGCACTCTGTAACAGAATAACTTCAAAAATCAACTGATTTTTATCACCTGCAAGCTGAAAACCAATTAATTTCTTATGGTCACTTTAAAAAGTTACTAGTACAGAATAATATGATAATATTACTTAGCACTTACAGTGTTTTTATCTTCAAAGCACTTTACAAACAAACTAATTAATCCTTACAACACCCCTGTGAGGTAGGTAAGCATTATTATCCTTATTTTATATAAGAGAAAACTCTGGCAGAAGGGTACATGATTGCTCAAGATCACTGAAATATCCAGAGAGTACTGGTGATACTGAGGTATCCTTTCAAATCTAATGCTCATACTGCAGAGTCCTGCTCTGGCATTTAATAAATATGAATCAAGCAGAAACACAGTGAGGTTTATTAAATGGAACTGAGATTGGCATGGTGGCAAGGTACACTGTATACAAGTTTAAAGCTGTCACAGATTCTAGGAAAATAGACCAAGGTGGAAGAGGATTACGTGGCTCCATTTCAGTAGGACAGCACTAAGCCACATATAACTGTTCAGACTTTCTGGTGGCTAACCTACAAAGCACATTGGTTTGGTTCCAGAAAGAACCACTTGCCTACTTTATGGCCAAAATTAGTTAACCATCAATAAGGCTTTTCAATGGAAAAGGCACGAGGGGGGGGGGGGGAAAGAGAGGAATTCCTATATATAACAATGGTAAGAAAGAGCTATTTAACCTGTGGGTTTAAATACAGGAGTTTAAGGTTGAATAAACATGACCATTGAAATCCTTTAATCCTGCAGTTGACATTTATGGTGACAGAAAAAGATTAATCATTTTGTTCTCTAAATGAATCAATTTGAGAAGCTAATATTTAAAAGTAATAAACTTTAAGTCACACTAATTAGGACTTGAGTTGTGATTAATGTACGCAGTCTTTCAAAACAATATATCTGCCTCACAAATGTTCACATTCTTTTAAATCAATCAATCAATCAATAAATAAATAAATGATCCAAGAAAACAGTACTTTTCAGTTCCCTTCTTTGCAAGGTGGGTGGATTCAGAGAGTGGGGAGATCAGAGAATTGCATTCACACAGGTGAGGAATGATAACATTCGCTATGATATAGCAGGCAGTGCACAAACCACCACATACAGCTTTTCTTGACTGCATCCCATATTTCTAATCTACAGCACTGGCAAGGAAAAAAGACCTGACTTTTAAAGACCAGCACCTTTCTCTTCACCTGCAAATATTTATTGGTGCAGTTAATGTAATTTAGTTGTTTAAGTATCCTCATGCAATAAATGGCACTAATGTACTCACAGGTATTTGCAGTCACAAAACTGAAGGGGGGGGGGAAAGGGAATTTGGGTTGAAAGCCAGGGACAGATAGTGAATTGTAATGTTTAGTGAACATTGCAAAGTCATTCCTGCTGCCAGCTACAAAGACCACATGCAGGCTAAATCACATTTCAACTCAAACCTTCAGAAATAAAAGTCTTGCATAACCTACGCATTGCCTCACCGAGGTTCTACAATGGAAGAGGACTCCTCTACCTCTGCTTTTGAGATTGGAGCACTTCTGATAAAATATGGTAATTACTTAGTGGAAATTCATATTTCATTCCAAAATCTGATCTGTACAGGCAGCCCTCAGTCCCTGTAAAGAAACCCTTTGACTTCAGTGGTATTCTACACAGGGGTAAAGGTCTTCCCATGTGGATCAGATTACAGGATCAGCACTCTTGCATGCAACAATATGACAGTTTGAAAGGGAACAACCACAATTTTAAGAAAAATCCAAAAGTATCAGACATTTTTAAGGTGTACTGTGAAATTTTCACAAAATATTCCAGTAATTGAAATTCTTATATATCTTAAATAGTAAGAATGAATATCTAATAGTGCAAGAAGAGAATATAGTTGGAAGAGTGGTAATGAGTCAAACACACGAGAAGCAAAATAAATGTAAAAGTGCTTTGTACAGATATGCTCAGCTATTAAGAAAAATATAGTGCAAACACTAATTGTATTTTATATAATGACATGAAGTAAACTTATATAAACAAACAAATAGGATTTTTAAAAAATAACGTCTTGATTAAAAATAACACTTGCACCCTTTGTGCTAAAAACTGTATTCGATTCTTTTTTCCAATCTGTTTTGGAATGTTTTCAGATATTTAAAGATGGCTGCTTTGTTTTAATTCTTTGCTCAGATATAGTTTAGTAAGTTATTTTTATACAAGTATTAGGGCATAATCCTGCTCTCACTAACATCAATTGGAAATTTTCTATTATTAGGGGAGTGCATTTGGCTTTCATTGAATGACTGCTCTTTATTATCTACCAGACAAACTTTAAGAATTATTTCTCTTTGTGTAAGAACTTCAAGTTTGAGTTCTGCACATTCTGCTTTAGTCCCTGATTGAGGAAGGTATTAAACCATGGGCTTAACTTTAAGCACGTGAACAGTCCCACTGAGTTCAACTGGACTACTTGTGTGCATAACCAGGGACTTAGCAGTAGCAGAATTTTTGTTATTCGCATCTTTAAATATCCTCCACCTTTTGCTAAAATTATCACTAGCAAATAAACATCCTCTCCCTCTCCAAAAAACTACAGGGTACCAAAATACATATTTTCCTTTTTGATGGTGAACATTTGCCTGAAAATTATGTCATCCAGTATCAAAAATTAGGTTGACAAAGATTAGCTATTTATTGAAAAATGCAATGTAAAACTGACTACATAAAATAATAATAAAAAATGTCCCCATTGACCTCAGTACAATTAGGCTTGGACTCGTTGTTTACATCAACTGGATGCTAGGGGCTGTTCTTTGAGGAAAATATCAGACTTTTTAAAAAAAGATTATTAAATTTGTCTTCAGTTAATTGTCAATTATTTCTCCACAATGAAGCTATTACAAATTATAAACACAGTAAATGAAAAATGATCTAACTCATTTAACAATTGAAAACCAAAACCTTGTACTTTGGCATCAAAATACACTTGAACAAGAATCTCTATCTTCCTTTAGTTACTAAACTGAGCAAAATACACAAAAAGCAGTTGCCTAAATCACACCTCCCTAAAAATCTGTATTTGATCTTTCAATTATTTTTATATTCCTGTAGCAGAGTGTGGCAGGGCCCCCTTGGCTCCTGCCTCTGCTAGGTTCACAAAGTCACTCTGATACCCTGGGGTTAGTAGCCACTGGTGCAGTTTATTCACAGACTTGTTCCCACCACCACTTCATCATATACAGTTGGCCCTTCACCATCTGCAGGCAGGAGGGACGAGCTACCTCCCTACTTCTGCTCCCTGCCTTTTCCCTTCCTTTCTGCTTCCCCATCTCCTGCCCAGCTTCCTTCCTCTGAGGGTTTTATACAGCCCCAGGCTAATTAGGTGGCAGATGTCTCTGCTTCCCCAATTAGGGCCAGGTTACCTCCAGCCAGCTCTAATTTATTCCTCGAAATGGGAGCTGGGCAACGCTTTGCCCAGCACCCTGTCACAATTTCCTTGTCCCTAAAATATACACTTAGGAGAAACTCCTTATGCAGGGGAATTCTCTGCTGGTGTACAGCTGACAGACATCCATTTCCCCAGCCCTGGCATGAGGTGGAGGGGATATGTTGGGGCAGGGTAGGGAGAGGGTGTAGTAGACCTCCGCTTTTACTTTATTTTAATTGTTTTTGTAGATTTTACTCCCCATTCACTTAGCAAACTTGAGGTTTAAATTAGGACCATTGGTATGTAGCTCTGTACACAATATGTATTTTTAAAGAGAAAACAAAAATATATATTGGAAAAATATCTTTTTTATATTTATAAAGCTTTGGAATGACCTGGGATACTTTTTTTTTTTTAAACACACAAAGTCGCTCTGCAAGACGAGGAGAAGCAAATTCTATTAGGTCAAGGATGACTCAAAGGGAAACTATCTAAGAATGCAAAACAAGCCATCAGTAACTTGACCCCATCAAACCTACAGGTAGTCCCCAGAGCTGCTAATACAGCAAGCATTAGATCAGGGGTTCTCAAACTGGGGGTAGGACCCCTCAGGGGGTCACGAGGTAATTACATGGGGCGTCGTGAGCTGTCAGGCTCCACCCCAAACCCCGCTTCACCGCCAGCATTTATAATGGTGTTAAATATATTTTAAAAATGTGTTTTAATGTATGGGGAGGTTGCACTCAGAGGCTTGCTGTGTGAAAGGGGTCATCAGTTAAAAAGTCTGAGAACCCCTGCATTAGAGGAAGCCAACAAGCCATACAAAAAAGACTTAAAAGACCAAACAGAAAGCCAAACAGGCCCGAATGTCATTACTAAAAACCACCACATTCCAGTCCTACAATTGCCAAACATACCCTATATTTGTGTATAAATGTTAGCTGCAATACTGTAGCACTGTTGTGAAGGAGATGAAGAAAAACACAACATAAGCTGCAACATGAGTATATCGAGCCAAGTTATATAAATGCACAACTTGGATATTTCACTGCTATTTTATTTATTTTTAAAAAAGATAATTCTCTGTTCAGACAACAATCCATGTGCACATTTAGTTAAGGCCAGAATTTTTTTTTATAATATCTATATAATAAGGTTCCAGGAGTTTATTAGATCTGAAGTCTATTAGGTCTGTTGAGTCAGTGTGGAGCAATGGAAACAACTACAAGCCCGGCTGAAGGCTCTTTTAGTTCAGAATATCACCAGGATGAATCATCATTGGGTTTCACAGTCTGTTATCTCCAGATTTTAAGTTCTCAGTCATTTTCAGTTTACAAATTACACCTGTGAGGTGTACAGCTATAGTAAGGCATGTGTCTATGCCATGCCAACTGTCCTAAGCTATTCTGATATCAGAGATAGCTCAACAAATCACCACCCTAACTCTACAGCTAATTTGCGTGCAACACATTTTCATTGTTATATGAGGTAGAATGGTGGATTACTTGGCTCGGCTCCCATGCACGCAAATCAACAAAAACGTCCCAACACAACCCTCGTACACACAAATCAACTACACACACACACACACACACACACACACACACACCAGTCCCTCACTGAAGCACACACTCCTCATCCACCACCTGCACAAATCCACAAAACTGTCCCAGCCCAACACAACCCACACTCAAAGCAACACAGCCACCCAGATACCCACACATCCAATAACCCCAAACATCACACTGAAGCCTAGAATGTCTGTTGAGTCAGTGTGAAATGATGGAAATAGCTACAAGCATGGTGGAGAGCTCATTTTGTTTAGAATATCACTTGGTTCAATCATCACTGTGATTTGCAGTCTGGCACTATCCTGTTTTTTTAACTTCCAAGTCAGTTAGCACTTTTTTTTTTTTTTTAAACACACAGATGCACCACCCTGGGCTTTCAATTTCTACTTATTATCATCAGGAGAGTGTCTAAAGTACACTTCAAAGAAAGGGTCACTCCTCTTAACTCAGCCCAAATAAAGTGATGGGCTGAAAATTATGGTCATAAAAAAAAAACAAAAAAACCAACTAAACTCACAATGACTTGAGGTTTGAACACTTTACAGAAAATAACGAATGCACTAATGTAGCTACTTCATCTGTTTATCCTCCTGTAAAAAAAGCAACAGGAGGGAGTCAGACTATGGGATTGATAATTACCTGTTATATGTACTTTGACATAAGTAGAGCTGGTAGAAAATTGTATTCCAAAACCGTCTCGAGAAAAAATAGTGCTTTTTAAAAATAAATTGCAGAAAATTTTTATTTCATTTATAATTTTCCAGTTTTTCCACTAAAGCATTTTTAGATTCTCAAAAAAAAAAGCTTTTGTAACCTAATGTCTATTCCATGCTAGGTGTGTGTGAGTGCCATGTGCACAGTTGCTGGAGATTTTTCCCCTCAGTGGTATCCAGAGGGCTGGCTCCAATGCCCTCTGAGTCAGGCACATATGCCCTGGTGTAAAGAGCACCGCTGGCCCCCACACCCTTTCAGTTCCTTCTTGCCAGTAATTCTGACAGAGGGGAAGGAGCGAGGGCCATGGAATGGACATGAGCAACACATCTCAAAGAACAACGGTTACAAAAGGTGAGTAACCATTTTTTCTTCTTTGAATGCTTGCTCCTGACCATTCATGCTAGGGAACTCACAAACAGTATCCCCAGAGGTGCGCTCAGAGTTCATGCACATGCTGACTGCAACACTGCTCTCCCGAAACTGGTGTAACCCCTTTAGGGTTTAGAGAGCATGGCCCCTTTAAAGCTTTTTCCTAAGGGGGAGGTGGAGCAGTGAGAGAAAGGAGGAAAACTCCAAGGGGTGGGTCTGGAGCTGGAGAGAGAAGGGCTGCAGCAAGCAGGCCCTCGCAAAGTAAAGCAGCAGGGCATCTACCTGAAGCCTGAGAAGGACAGGGCGGCCGATTAGGGACACCCCAGGACAGGAGCCAGCGGAGCACTGTGCAGGGGAAGAATCGCCCGAGAAGGACAGGCCGGAGCTGGACCCAGTATCACTGCTGCCCAGACCTGCATGGGGCTGTGAGTACTGGGGCTTGTTACTCTGAATTGGGAATAAGGAGGGAGGCTATCTAGTTAAGTGGGGAGGTGGTCACTCTGTGTGGCTTTGCAGAGAGCGGCAGAAGAGGGCACCAAAGGGGTTTGTTGGGGAATGTTTACTGGCACCGAAGATGACCAGGAGCACCCAAGACTCACCACTGGACTTTGCTCAGGACTCCTGAACTCTGTGTGCGGACACATTGCTCAGTGTCTGCCCTTTCAGACTGTGCTACCACTGGGCCCGTGGGGCCTTGGTTTGGATGCAACCCTGTTTTACCACTCCCCCTATATTTCCCCTTGTTATTTTTCTCCCCTCATCCCTCTGTAAATAAATATCTCCCTTTCTTATATCCATTGTACTTTTCCGGTGTGTGTGTGTTCACTCTGGGAGGTTTGGAACAGGTGCCCCTGGGGTAGAAGGGATATTTCCTGCTGCATTCCTGCGTGCGCCTTCTCTTGGCTAGAGCTGCCTGCAGAGCAGACTCCATCTTGGCCACGAGGGCGCTCAAGTTACACTGGCATCATCACAGGCCTGTTGGGTGATGGTGTAGTGTGACGTGAAGGTATGAACCAACGACCATGTTGCGGCTCTGTAGATGTCTTGGATTGGTACCTGTGCGAGGAATGCTGCTGATGAAACCTGGGCTCTTGTGGAATGAGTGGTCATGATGGCCGGAGGCGAAACCTTCGCCTGCTTGTAGCAAGTTCAGAAACAGGCGGTTATCCCGGACAAGATTCTTTCGGATGACACAGGTAGCTCTCATCCTTTCTGCTACTGCTACAAAAAGTTGCACTGACTTGCGGAAGGGCTTAGTTTTCTCAACATAGAAGGCGAGAGCCCGCCTAACTCCAATGTATGAAACTGACATTCCTTAGAGATCTTGTGAGGTTTTGGAAAGGAGACAGGAAGAAAATGTCCTGGCTGTTGTGGAAAAGCAAGACCACCTTTGGTAGATAGGCTGGATGGGGGCACAGCTAGACTGTGTCCTTGAAGAACACCGTGCAAAGGGGTTCCGACGTGAGGGCTTTTCTCTCAGAGACCCTTCTGTCCGAGATGATCACTACTGGGAAGGGGACCTTCCAAGAGAGAAGCTGTAAGGGGCACAATGCTAATGGCTCGAAGTGAGGCCCCGTGAGCCCCATGGGGGGAAGAAGGGGTAGATCGATTCGTGAACCTGAGGAGTCTTTCCATCCCCTTAAGAAACCTGACCATCATCTCATGGGAGAACACTGATCTGCCATACACTGGAGGTTGGAAGGCTGAGATGGCTGCTAAGTGAAGCTTAATAGATGAGAGAGCCAGACCTTGATGTTTAGGTAGAGCAGATAGTCCAAGATAGACTGCAGAGAAGATTGGGATGGAGAGAGATCCTGTTCGGATGCCCAACAAGTGAATGGATTCCACTTGGCCAAATAGGTAGCCCTGGTGGAAAACTTTCTACTACCTAGCAAGACTTGTTGAACCTGTCCCGAGCAGGCCTGCTCTTCAGGGGTCAGCCATGCAGCAACCATGCCATCAGGTGCAGGGAGGTGAGGTTCAGGTGAAGACAGAAAATATCATATTGCCTCTATATAAATCCATGGTGTGACACTGTATTGAATACGCAGGACACTTTATGATATTGTTGACACCAATATTATTAAATGTCAAGAAATCTGACCAGATATGCTGTGTGAGATATCTGCAAAAATGTTATAATTTGCCAAGTATGATAATCTTGTTTATATGTTTGTATCACCTTTGTATTATGAGTTATAGATATGTATGGCATGTCTGTATTTCCAAACTTGTGCTGTGTTTCTGGGTGACACCCCCAGACAGATTGGAATCAGCAGTAGGCCTGTTTGATGGCCCAAACAAGGAACATCTGCTGTACAATGAACCCATTTAAAAGAGCCAAGGACTATACCTTATGAGTCAGCAAGCCTGTAGGGGCATGCCTATGGACAGAACTTTAAGGGCTTTCCATGCCATGTACTGGGCAGCTTGTGTTTGGAACAAAGGAAGTACAAGCCACATGGCAAAAGACTATAAAAGGCAGCTTTATCTTTTCCAATTTGTCTTCAATCCTGCTTTTTACCTCTGGAGTGACTTTTCTACAAACTGAAGCTCTGAACAAAAGACTGAATGACCCACCCAAGCTATGAATGTGTTTCAGAGGGACTTTTAAGCCACCAAATTCAACAATACTGCTAAGAACCTGATATATGGACTTTGATTCTCTCTGTATGTATGATTGCTTTACCATTTAACAACTCTCTTTTTGTTCTTTTTTCTTTATAATAAACCTTTAGTTTTAGATGCTAAAGGATTGGCTGGCAACATTGTATTTTGGGTAAGATCCAATATTGACCTGGCAATGTGGCTGACCCTTTCGGGTTCAGAAGAACATTCTGTAGAGTGAAAAGAATTTTTAAATAACTCCTCACCTTACTGCACCTAGGTGCTGACTGGAAGCCAAAGAACTGGAATGCAATGAAGGGGGCTGTGTGATTTCCTTTTTTTGATAATTGATAACCAGTGTGGGGGATCAAAAGCACCGTTTGTGACTGGCTGAAGAGTTTAACTTCAGTGTTAATCACAAGTTTTGGGAGTGCCTGCTCTCCCTTTTGCAGCCTATCCTGCCCTTGGCATTTCCAGTGAGGGCTACCCTGGCACCCCAGGTCACACATGGTATGCCCATATCTTGAATTCTGTGTGCACATGTGGTCACCCCATCTCAAAAAATATATATTGGAATTGGAAAAGGTTCAGAAAAGGGCAACAAAAATGATTAGGGGTATGGAACAGCTTCCATGTGAGTAGAGATTAATAAGACTGGGAATTTTCAGCTTGGTAAAGAGACAGCTAAGGGGGGATATGATACAGGTCTATAAAATCATGACTGGTGTGGAGAAAGTAAATAAGGAAGTGTTATTTATTTCTTCTCATAACATAAGAACTAGGGGTCACCAAATGAAATTAATAGGCAGTAGGTTTAAAATAAACAAAAGGAAGTATTTCTTCACACAATGCACAGTCAACCTGTGGAACTCCTTCACAGAGGATGTTATGAAGGCCAAGACAATAACAGGTTTCAAAAAAAGAACTATATAAGTTCATGGAGGTTGGGGAGGGATGGTGTCCCTAGCCTCTTTTTGCCAGAAGCTGGGAATGGGCAACAGGGAATGTATCACTTATGATTACCTGTTCATTCCCTCTGCAGCACCTGGCATTGGCCACTGTCTGAAAACAGGATACTGAGCTAGATGGACCTTTGGTCTGACTCAGTATGGCCATTCTTATGTTCTTATGAAATCAAGTCCAGACGGGGTGGAAGCACGAGTGGCGCTGTCACTGAGAGGTCCAGAAGCATCCTGAACCAATACTGGTGTGACCACGCTGGAGCTATCAGGATAAACTTTATCTTGTCCCATTTAATTTTTAGGAGGACCTGGTGAACCAAGGGGATCAGTGGTAAGTCATATAGTAGGCTGTATGCCCAGGAGAGCAGGAAGGCATCAGAGAGGGAGCTCATGCTGTGCCCGTGCAGCAAACAGAACTGATGGCATTTCCTGTTCTGTCTGGTGGTGAACGGGTCCACATGGGGAGGCCCCCATTTCTGGAAGATAACACTGACAACTTCCAGATGCAGAGGCCACTCGTGGTGAGAGGAAAAGGATCTGTTGAGGTGATCTGCCAGCACGTTTCAGACTCCTGGGGGATGTGACGCCTTGAGATGAATAGCATGTTTCACGCAGAAGTCCCACAACTGGAGGGCCTCCTAGCACAGGGCTGAAGATAGAGCCTCCCCGTGCTTGTGAATGTAAAACATTGCTGCTATGTTGTCCGTCAAGACCTGCACCATTGTGTGGTCCATCAAGACCTGTCCATTAAGACCTACACCCACAAGATGTGGGAAAGGAACATCTGGCAAGCCCTGAGTTCCCTGACCTTTATATGCAGGGAGAGTTCTTCCTAGGACCAGAAATCTGGGTCGTGAAACTGCCGAGATGGGCTCCCCACCCTCGGTCTAACATGCCTGAGACTAAGATTACTGATGGATGAAGGGCAGCAAAGGGTACATTACAGATCCTGGGTCTCTCCACCAGGTCAGCGAAGCAAGGACTGGAGACGGAATTGTGAGTATTGAGTCCAGGTGGTGTCTTCTCAGGGAGTAGACCAATGCCAGGCACATTTGAAGGGATCTGAGGTGTAGCCTCCATGTGATCCAACAGCTTGAGGCAAACCTGAACGGTCTTTAGTGGGTGGATTCTGACCTTGGAAATCAGGTCCAACATAGATTGGAAACAGGCTTCCGGTAGGGAGGCTTTGGCCTGAGTCTAATCAATCACTGCCCTGATGAACTCTGTTCTCTGAACTGGGACCAGACTCAGCGCTTGGAAGGTACTGGACTGATGTTGCGCTGCCCCTGAGCCTGCGACTGACCTTTGATCAGCCAGTCATTGAGGTACAAGTACACTTACACACCTCAATTCTGGAGGAAGGCTGCCACTACCACCATATACTTTATCGGCAGCCCCACAGGTCTTCATGGACTGACAGGAAGAGTGGCGAAATGGTAGTGGTGTTGCCCCACTATGAACCTGAGCAATCTTTTGTGACCACGGAAGATAGAGATGTGCCATAGTCCTGGCTGCTGAGTTGGCCGCATCCAGAGCTGGCTGCAGGGAGATCTTAGCCACAGTCTTGCCCTCCTCTAAGATGGCCGCAAATTCTGGCCTCAATTCCTGTGGGAGGACGTCTTTAAATTTGGACAGCGAGTTCCACAGATTAAAATCTTACCTCCCCAGTAGAGCCTGTTGGTTGGAGATACATAGTTGGAGACTGCCTGCTGAATACAACTTTTTGTCCAATTAGGTCTAGTCTCTGAGCGTCTTAATTTTTGGGGGTAGCACTCTACTGCCCTGTCTGTCTCACTCATTTGCCACCAACACTATCAGGGATCCCAGTGGAGGGTGAAAGTAAAGGTAGTCAAACCCGCTTGATGGGGCATAGTATTTCTTCTCTGCCCTCTCGGAGATGTGGGGCAGAGAAGAAGGGGCCTGCCACAGTGTCTTAACAGGCCCGAACATTGCTTCATTTATGGATAAGGCTACTCTGGAAGCGGCAGGCTGTGCGCCGACTCCTTAAATTCTTTCACTTTCAGACCGAAGTTTGCCACTTTTCAGGAGGACCTGGTGGGCCCTGAAGTCCTCTTGAGAAAGCAAGATTCTAGGGCCTGCAACTGTCTCATCCGGGGACAATGAGAAGGAGGCCTGTGGCGAAGGAGGGGCTCCCCCCTCTTCTTTTGCTTCCACTACATCCATCACAACCACTTCCTGAATGTCAGCGCCGGGATCGGGGCTGGAGTTAGGGTCCAGTGCTGGGCGGGAAGAGGTGGTGGCCCACCTTTCTGACACCACAGAGTATGAGCGGTGGGAAGGGAACCCCCATACTGGGGGAAACCCGCAGGGGTTCCAGTACTGCCACTGCATCAGCCAGTGGCCCAGTGACCAGGTGCCAGCGGGAGGGCCAGTACCGAAGTCCGGAGGCTGGGTACTGGTAGGTCTTGGATGGAGTGAAGAATTCCCCTTCCGACTCCAAAGAGGGTTCTTCCCCTTGGAAACCAAGACAGTGCAGGATCCGCTTCCGCCACCGGGCAATGCTGAGAGTGTTGGGATGGTGACTGATGCATGGGTACCATGGAGGGCTTGCCTCTGAATGGTGCTGCGGTGGTCGGTACCAGAACAGAGCTTGCCAAACCTTGTTCCCTTCTGACCCTAGTCACCCTAGCCAGCAGGAGTCCTTGAGAGGTCGACAGGATCAGGAGTGACAGCAGATCCTTCGCTGCCTGAAAGGCCTCTGGTGTTGAGGGGACCAGCAACCGTCTGGGCCCACGGCTGCTCCTGGGAGTCGATGGTGCGTCCTGTACCAGAGTTGGTGCTCTAGGTGGAGTCTGTGGAGCCATCAGTGGCTTGGGGGAGGACGAATGGCCTGACGCAGATCTCACTATGCCAGTCCCTCCCTGCTTGTCTCTCTTCAGCACCAAAGAATGCTCTAAGTGCACTGTTTCTTACGTTTCTTCCTCTGCACCAAGTATGGAGAATGGTGCTGGGAAGAACACGGTGCCGGGGAAGTGCTCCACACAGATGCCAAAGTACTCTGCACGATTCAGATAGATTCAGTTCCGAGGCTGGTCTGAGGCCCGTCTCCATAAGAATGGCTTTCAGACAAACGTTCCTGTCCTTTCTGGTACAGGGTTTGAAGTTCCTGCAGAACTGGCCCTTCTCTTTGACATGAGACTTCCCCAGACACTTTAGACAGCTAGTGTGCAGGTTCACTAACTGGCATCAGCTTGCTGCAAGAGGCACATGGCTTCAAGCCTGGGAACCGGGGCATATCTAGCCCCGCGGGCAAAAAGTCCCTCGACAACAGGGACAACCACTAACACTACTATATTCACTAACTCTAACGAAGAACTATATACATCAACTATGATAACTATACAGAATATGAGAAAGGAAGTCCAACCACTGGAAAAGAAAGCCTTGCCACAGCAAGAAGAATCATTCCAGCAATCATCACAAGCAGTAAGAAGGAACTGAGTGGGCGCAGGGCTGGCGGCGCCCCTTATACCAGCGCATGCATACACACGGCTCCAGAGGGTGCTAGGGCCCTATAGATACCATTGAGGGGAAAATCTCCAGCAATTGTGCATGCGGTGCGTGCACACTTAGCATTGAACAGACATGAAAAACCACTTGAATAAGAAAAATCAGTTTTTTGTTTTTCGTTAAACGATAAATTTAGGTGAAAATTTTAAGGAACAGATTTCCCCCCCCCCCTTTGGAAATTTTGGCAGAATTTTTTTTTCCTGCAAGCTTTAATTCTAAGGTCCCATTCACCTTTTTCCTATGATTCTGGTGGTAACCATGATCACTTTAGGAGTCCTACCATAGCCACTGGCTTCCACTTGGCATAGAGGAGGACAAAAAGAAAAATCTCTCAGCCAGATTTTTTAAAAAAGTCATGATTTTGATAAATTTCAGAAAAGTAAAACCAGAGAATACTTCACTGTGGAGAAAACTTCCTTTTCTACCCATGAAAGCCATTTCTCCCTCACACAAAAAGACAAACATACAAGGACTGGACTTTTTACACAGAGTTCGTGTCAGCTCCAGATCTTTTCTTTTCAGGTAATGGGATTTCAGCACTGTATACCTTTCATCATTTTGTTTCTTAATTAAATTAATGGACCACTAATTAAAAGTGCAGGAATGACAGTCCAGGAGACTAAAATTCTGTATCCAGGGTTTATGGAGAGTGACAGTGGAAGCTTCCATATGCTGCTCAACTAATTCACATCTAATCAAACTGGAGAAGACCATCCTTAGGTTTAATCCTCATGTCTTTTCAGACTTTGACCTTGTTGAAAAGCCAACAATGGTGTAAGTTAGTGCTAGTAGTTTTTCTGTTCTGGATACCCGTCCACTAGAAATAGACCTTAACTATGAACCAATTTCACCCTGGCCACCCAAAAGCTGTAAACAGTACAACATAGTTTTTACTGCCTTGGTGACCTATAGGAGAAAGACATCATTGCATTATTATACTTCTGCACAAAACATACTGATGTTGTTTAGTCCCTTGGGACAGAGGTTTTATTTATTATTTATCACCTTGTATCTATGCATAGTTTTAAGCACATTATATGGACATAACACTGAGCAAGGTGACAATCGGATGAAGTAGAGCTGTAGTCTAATAATCTTAACATTGGGCAAGGATTCAGGACACCGGAGTTCTGTTCGCAACTTTGTCACTGACTTGCTACTTGACTTTAGGTAGTTTACTTAATTTGTTCGGTCTCTTTTTCACTATCTTTAAAGCAGGGATAATAATGAACTATAAATTAAATGTACTACATATATTATTATTATTATTATTATTAATAAAACTATCATGACAACATACCCCACCCAGAGACGAAATGCCTCACTGACACACTAACCAAACTGTGCATATTGTTAGTATTAGAACACTTTACCTACCTTGCCTGGTATACTCATCTGCTTCCCTGTGGACTAAGTCCTTTACCCGGTTTCCATACAACAACCTGGAGGAATCATGATCAAAAGCTTTCAGGGTTTCACTTGAACTGTATGACTTCTGTGTAGGCACTCTGCACTCCTCATTTTCTGCTGAAGAATTTGTGTAACGTCGTTCTTTGTCTCTTCTGCTCTTTGTCAGGGAGCAATAAGGCCTACGTTCTTTCACATCCATACTTCATTCCTTCTGTATGCACATCAGCCCAGCTTACTTGAAACTCTTCTCTACATTTAATTTATGTCCACCTTTAAGAAGATAAAAATATATATATTATAATAATACATCAGTGGTCATCTAATTCCGGAGAGTTCTCCACGTCTTTCTGACACAGAAACAAAGTTCCTATTTATAAAAAAAATACAGTTCAGCAGTATCTGAAACACAGTTCTATGTTGTTCATAAGACACACAATAGTTTAATTTTTCAGCAGCATGCCTGATAGATTAGCCAAGAAACCCATTAACAATAACAGAAGTTACAGTATACATCTAATCTGCTGTGTGCAAGTGAGTGCACCAAAAACGTAAGCTCAAACTGCATTGCCAAATTCAACTAGAAACCCTGAAATAAAATATTTCTGGGTTTCAGCACAAGGAAAATATCTGCTATTTGTTTTTTCTTCTTTTGAAAAAGATACACCAGTACATGCTTTTAAGGGGAGCCTGACTTTTTCCTACCCACGTGGATCTTCTGTTTCAGTGTCTGTTTCTGAAATGTAAAAGTTTAATTTCAATGTTTTTTGTTGCTGTTTATGTGTTTAGAAAATTGTCCTTTAGTGAGAACCCAAACCTAGTATTTCATGACAGGCTACTGAAACATAAGCACAACACAGGCATTGGGAAGAAGTTCTCTCTGGTTGTGCATTTCAGTGTGCCTACTCCTGGATAAAAGTTGTAATACTGCAAATTTAAATTCACATTGCAAATATAAATCAGAAATCATTTTTCTAGTCCTCATATCTTGAAGGGACACTGTAAAGATAAAAAATATATTTTTAAAATCTAATATATTTCTTATAGTTACTGATGTTTCCTTACTATATTTCCAGTTTCATTCAGTTTACACTGAGTACTCAGTTTCACTTACAAGTTCTCATACACAAAGCTCAGGCATTTGGTTTTCTAACACAGAAAGAGATTGTTTAAAAATATTAAACATTTCCATTGTCATTTTACATAAAAATCATTCATGTTAGTTTTTGCCAACTATTTAAAAATGTGTATAAATACTATATATAAACAAAACCTAGGTCTGAGGAGTCAAATATCTGACAATGCCCTATAAGCTGAGGAGCTGCTGTTTCTTATATAATGTGTTGTGTGTTAAGGTTATTTCCTTTGTCTTCAGGAGGAAGACTATGAGCTCTCTCTCTCCTTGGAGCCCTTCTCAGTTCAGAATATTTAAAGTACCACAAAATTATTTTACAAAGAGTGATGGTAGCAGCCATTCCCTTTGTGACAAAGGATTAAAATGACAATGTACAGTGAATATCACAAAGCAATATCAAACTGTATTTTCACTCTCTGTTCTACAAAACCAAGGTTGCTTTAGATCAGTTCACCTATTACATTTTTAAACATATTTCATTTCAAACAAACTAATTAATTGTCTCTCTTAAAATGATTCTAAGCAAGTATTTGATTTACTACTGAACTGTAATTCAAATTTTTTAAATGAAAGGTGTTTTATCATCCTATCTAGTTTGAAGTTCTCTACAAGGCTCTCACATTTCTTGACCTACGTGAATCTCAATTTAGGAATTTCAAGATAAAGTGCAAAATTACATGGAATACATATATACTAAATACAGAGCTAAATTTTTTTTCATTTAAGCAAATTCCCTTTTACATTTAGGGCAAATTTCAAATATACTTTACACCTCTTTTTTCATGTCAAAATGTTTGTTTTTCCTAGCACAAATACCAGTTGATATAGGTACAATGATACTGTTCACTGAATCTAGGGATACCGATATGTGCAGGCACATGTAGTCCAGGAATTAAAGATTAATCTTTCATTAAAGATTATGTCATGTGATTAAATCTCCAGGAATACGTCCAACCAAAATTGGCAACCTTAAGTGCAGGTTATGTTTTAAATCCTTTTATATGAAACACACCGACCTACATTTTGTGATTAAATACTTTTCTCCCCAGACTGCTGAATATTAAATGACCCTGTTCCTTTTATTTAAAAATAGTTGTCTAAACATTTTAGACATTTTCACGCTGTCATATTATGAACATCTTCACAAATAAGCTGTATTTTTTCCCTCTCCTCAGGAAAAACCATTGATAAACTGCAGAGGTTGTCAGTTACTATATCTGCTCAGATCTCACACCATAAAATTATTAACATGATTTTTTAAAAAACATAATAGAGCTGCTTTAAGTTATCAATAAACAGTTATTTTAGGATATTCCATATCAGCATGTAGACTTCATATGGAAACATCTCTTTTTTAGCCATATACTTCAGGATATCTAAAGATCTTTTTTATTCTTGGAATCTCTAAATTGTGCCATGAGAAAATCGATATACAGTACTAACCATCAAAGATAAGATCAATATGATTTTTTTTTTTAAGAATCTTCAAGCTTCTGCAGTATTTTTGCAAAATAAAAACAAAGCCCTGTGTGTAATGCTTTCCATGACTATACAAAGCTGAAAATCCTCAAAGATTTAATCTACACTATAGTGTTAGGAACTACTGATCTGTTTCACACAGAATCAATGAATTCAATACAACTTCAAAAGGCAGTTTTCTGGGTTATCTACTGCCTCTCCAGGCTAAGAATGAGAAGGCTAGAAAATACAAGCTGGTTAATAGCACCAAGTTATTGGAATACTTTCATGGCAATTATACTGTCATCATGAACTAGGAAGATACCGTGGACACCATAGTCATGTTTTGCATAAGACATTTAGCTCCTGTGAAATGCTGAGTGCTCCAATAGCCTGATCCTGCACATTTTGAATTTAAAGGTAAAACACATGCTATCTTTAATGGCCCCAGTGAAGTCAATTCGAGTTGATTGCCTTCAGCCCCTTACAGGAAGAGCTCAGCATCTTGCAGGATCAGGCTTTTAAAAATTATTTAATCATTGGCTTATGTAAGTGTAAAGGACTGTTGGCCCCTTACTGAAACTTAGTGCAGGTTTTTAGTTGGCCCTATCCCAGGACCAAAGGAAAGGGGAAGGGCCTATGAGAAATCAAGATACTGAGACTGACAGTCCCCAGAGTCAATGGGGAGGGGCCAATGCTGCTGGTTAGCCTGACTGACAGGACAGGCAGGCCAATGAGCCAATGTCCTCCATATAAGCTGGAGCTGCCTGAGCCAGAGCAGAGCAGAACAGCAGCCAGAACCAGAGGGGGCCAAAGAAACAGCCCAGAGAGGAGAGCCGAAACAGCCAGGACCAGAGCAGCAGCCCAGAGAGCAGAGCAGAGCTGAGCTGGAGACAGAACAGCAGCAGTGCTGAGGCAGAGTGGGGTGGGGACAGCCCAGTGCAGTGTGCAGCTGGGAAGGGGAGGGGGGGACCCTGGACAGGGAGCCCAGCACAGGGAGACGCCAGCAGACAAGAGGTCTTGCAGGCCAGACTTGGAGGGGGATTATATCCCCAACAGGAGGACCAATGCTAGGAAGAAGCCTAGAACCTGAGGATGTATAGCTACTACCAGACCAAGTGTCTGATCTGCAGTATCACTGCAGTGCAGCAAGGGCCTGGGAAGGCGGCCTGCGATGTGTGAGAAACTGACTGTGAAGTTTCTTTGAGTTCCAGAGACTGCCATTTGTGGTGTCCACATCCCCCCAAAGCATAGTTACTTGTTGTTCCCTTTAGCCTTTCCCATTTTTTTCTAATTTTATTATTAGTTGCTGTTTAATAAATTGTGCATTTGCTTTGAACTGTATGTAGTGATCAGTGAGACAGGAAAGCATCCAGTGCGAAGAGGGTATCCGGAGTGGGGACACTCTAACCCCTGTCCTAAGTGACCTCGATAAAACTGGAGGTCAAATCCCCCAGGAATCCTGGGCCCAGCCTTGTTGGGGTTACCAGGACTCTGCCACATGGGGGGGAGGAAGGGTAGTCCTCGAGGTCAGGTAGGCTTCTGGGTAAAGGTAGTGGGAGCAAGGACTCAAATCCTTTTGCTAGCCAATTCCACCGAAGTAGCATATAAGCCAGGCAAGTTCCCCACAATTGCGGGACCATTCCCCCACTTACATGAGGTAAATCTATAGAATGGAAGAACAGAAGGAAAGTTGTCAGAAAGAGAAGCCATGTCTATACATTCAGCGCTGCAGCGGTGCAGCTGTACCAATACGCGTCTGATGAAGATGCTCTATGCTGACAGGAGAGAGCTCTGCTATCGGCATAATAAAGCCTCCACGAGTGGCAGAAGCTGTGTCTTTAGGAGAAGCTCTCCCGCCGACATAGCGCCGTGCACATGAGCGCTTATGTAGGTTTAATTTATGTTGCTCGGGGGGCTGTTCATTCATACCCCTCAGTGACATAAATTATGCTGCCATAGTCTGTAGTGTACACATAGCCAGAGAGGAGTCAAAAGAGAGACTAAAGTCTGGTAAATATGCCTAATCTAGCCAGCAGTAAAAATCTTTCTGCACTATTCCAACTATGAGACAAAACATTAATCGAGAAAACTGTAGATAGCACTTGAACTACAAAACATGCATTTTTTCTGAATTCAGAAGGGCACTGCATATTGAAGTCTAGGTTATCTGTCAACAAAGACAGGTCAAGGAAAGGAAAACTTGCTGTTGGCTTTGTAAGGCTTCTTGTCAGGGTTCTTGCTGCACTTCATTTTTTAGAAGTTCTTTCTACTACAGCACTTTCTCATTATTGCATGACATTTTCACCCTGTCATACTATCAACATCTTCAGAAATAAACTATATTTTTTTCTCTCAAGAAGACTGAGTATTTTTTTCTCAGCAAAAACCACTGATAAAGTGCAGAGGTTGAGGTTGTCAGTTACTGTATCTGCTCAGCTCTCTCACCATAAAATTATCTTTAGTGGTTATTGTGTTAGCAAGTTTTCCAGCAACTTTAAGTGACCCCTTGGTCATCAAACTCTAAGATATTTTCATTTTCCTTTTATTTTGTGTTGCATGAGCTGCATCCCAGTTACCTGAATGCACTGACTATTCTCCTTCTACTATGCCTTATATTAAGCACACATGAAATAATAAAGACAATACAAAAGCTCAGGGGAACAGAGTGACTCTAATTTGACACATGAACAGTTTTCTTGACAAATCAGATTAAAGTTTTAAACCTAATAGAATTAAACCAGTTTTAGAACATATTACAGAAACATTTGCCTTCACCTTCAAGTAATACTTTTCCCATATGTCAATATTTATGGTCTACCAAATAGCTTTGTCCCAATTAATGGAACAGAAACAAGAATTTTCTTAGTACAATATTTACAAAAAGACATTCAGCTACTAAATCATCTAGCCTCAAAATGACATTAAAATGGCTAAGTCGGATACTGCTGCTCATTTAAATAACCTTCTCCACAGTATTTTTACAGATCAAAGATTTCATATAAGAACCTAGCATCTCTGGCTCATGAATACAGAGCAAGCACATGCCATGTATATAATTGAGTACAGTTTTTAATTTCCTGGGGACACCATATCTCCTGGCATACATGCAGAGTTTTTTGGGTTTTCATCAGTCTTTTTACTAACACCCTGCTATAATCTCTCAGTCTGCACCTGCTATTGTGTGTATAATAGCATACCTTGAAATGTTCTGCATATACTGAAGGACATGGACAATGTACTGGCTGACGTATGTCCATATTTCAATTTGCTATGATAACTTAAATCTTGATTTGGTGTTTGAACCACTGGATATTACAGCCTCCTGTAATCTTTTGAATCATCTTACCAAGCTAATGACTTCTTGTTTTTAATAATAAAGGAGAAATGTACACCAATTTCTGTGCTGGTATGGCAACATTGCTATATTCTTTTTAGTCTTATCTAAAGATACCCATTCAATTTGGGGTTACCATCAAATACCTACCAAGGACCCAATCCTGAATTCTTGGATCCAGGATCAGTTTTGGCTGCACCAAGGAGACAGGATTGAGCCATATATGGCTAATTTATAGGAATCCCAAACTGAATGATTATCTGAAAATATTCGTTTTACAAGAACATACAGTATGAGTTGCTATGCCAGGGCAGATCATTGGTTTATCTAGTCTAGTCTCCTACCTTCACCTGCAGTTCGCACCTGGTGTTTTGGATGAATGTTTAAAACTCCCATAGTGCTAAATCACAGTGTGAAAAATTCTCTCTCAATCTTTACATGTGGTGAGCTATGGCCTGAAGTACTAGGGTCAACACCTCTTGTAACATTTTTACATAATTAGAATAGCAAATGGTATTCTTGTTCAGAGATATGTCTAACCATTTCTTGCAGCTTTCTAAACCACTTGCCTTAATTTCCTGAGGCAAATGAATTATACATGTGGACAATACATGGTATAAAAATATTTCACTTTAGTCATTTTAAAATCTTGCATTCCATTTTCTGATCTATAACATGATGAAAGGACACAATCATCAAAACACCATCATACTTCTTTCATATCTCCTACTACTGCATACCTTGCCAGACTAAATAATGCCATTCTTTTTAATCTTCTCATACAGGGCATAGTCCAAAGCTGACTGAAGCTTTGATTTGGGCTCAAACTGTATACATCTCACCAGGGGTGCTGGAACAATTTGTACAGTGGGGGTGCTGTGAGCCATTGAATCAAACAGTAAACCCTGTATATAATGGAGACCACTTGAAGCCAAGGGGTGCAGCAGCACCCCTAGCACATATGCGTCCCACCAACAGAACTACACAAATATGGCCCTTCTTTTAATGACCTTTTTGAGATCTTTTCTATTTCACCTGCTTTCTTTTCAGGCTGAGGAAATCAAAATTGAATGCAATATTCAGGAGATGAAATTCTGCCACCCTTACTCCTGCTGAGAAGAGACTCACTCTGAGCAGACCTATTGAATTCAATAGGACTATATGAGTAAGACTATACTCAAGGTGAATATGGGTGGCTGAATCTGACCCAAAGTAAGAGTTATACTAATATTTTATTGCAGTGGTCTCCAAACTTTTTTGATCACGCACCCCTATCAGTAAAAAATCTTTGAGCATGCAACCCCAATATATGTATATTTATGTATAAATTATATACATGTACTACTGTACTAATATATTATGTACATTATAAAACAAAAAATAGAAATTAAAAAAGGATGAGATAAAGATGAAAAACAATATTTTTTTTTTTTAAAAATTATTTATTAACGGTACAAAAAACCTTTTTGCTCTCACTAAAATAATATTATTATTAATAGTAATACTTTTTAGTGAGGGCAATGTGATTGAATATGCTTCATTATTTCTGAAAATCTTGGTTTAACACTTTGTGATACAGCGATTCGAAGGTCTGGTTCTAAGTTCAGTTTATTTCGCACCTTGGTTTTAATGGCTGTCACAGCTGAAAAAGTTGCCTCACGAAGATACGTAGATCCAAATGGAAGAAGTGCATAGTTGGCTGCGCTTACTAAATCATGATACTCATTTTTCAATCCCATCCACCAATTATGCAAAGGTTTTTGTTGAAATTCAGCTAGTAAATTTCCATCTTCCCTGATGTCAATCAGTTGTTCTTGCAAACTAATCGGAAGGTCTTGCATTTTTATATTTTTAATAAACGGGTTCAAAACCCACTGAAACTCTTCATTTGGAAGATTTTTAAACCGGTTAGAAAATTCTGTTTCCAAGTTTTTTAAGTGTGCAGATATGAGAGTTTTTATAGGTGACACACTTACATCGTTTTCAGCAACAAAGTCACATAACGATGGAAACATTTCTAAACATCCATTTTCAAAATGCTCTCTCCATAGCATGAGTTTCTTTCGAAAAGCAGTTACTTTCTCACTCATTGTTAAACCATCACCTTTACCTTGAAGGGACAGATTAAGTGTGTTTATTTTTTTGAAAATATCTGCTAGGTAGAATACTACTGACAGCTACTTGTCATCACAGAAAAGGTCAGCAAATTTGGAACACTTGTCTTTTTGTAAAAGAAAAATGTGTAACATCTTTAAGTTCAACAACTCTTTTAAGCACTTTGCCACAAGATAACCAGTGAACCTCTGTGTGGTACAAAAGATTTTCATGGTCACTCTCCATCTCATTACAAAGTACACCTCTACCTCGATATAACGTGACCCGATATAACACGCATTCAGATATAACGCGGTAAAGCAGTGCTCCGGGGGGGGGGGCGCTGCGCACTCCGGTGGATCAAAGCAAGTTCAATATAATGCGGTTTCACCTATAACGCGGTAAGATTTTTTGGCTCCCGAGGACAGCGTTATATCGAGGTAGAGGTGTATTGTAAAGATTCTACTATTTAAAGGTCTTGTTTTTATAAAATTAACCACATCGATGACATCCTGTAGCACTTTGTGCACTTCTGGCTCTAACTTCTTTGCTGCAATAGCTTGCCTATGAATGATGCAGTGAATGAATTTCATGTGTGGTGCTCTCTCTGTAACCTTACCCCAGAATCCTTTCTTTATTCCAGTCAAAGCAGCCACCCCATCAGTGGTTACACTTACACAGTTTTCCATAAAACATTGTTTTTATTAAAGAAGTCATTTACTGTTGAGAATATATCTTCTCCGGTGCATCTTTCCTTTAGGGGCTCACAAAAAAGTAGTAGTTCTTGTATTTCATTATTGAAACAGAATCTAGCAAATACCATAAGCTGAGACATGCTAGAAACATCTGTACTTTCATCCAACTGTATGGCAAACCTCCCACACTGCGTAATTTGTTCTAATACTTGTTTCTTCAAGAGTTCATACTAGGAGTAGGAGAACTGTCAGCTCTGCCAATTTCTTGTTGTTCGCTTCTGCTCGCATTATTAGTATTATCTTCAATCCGCGGTTTCTTTGCAGGAATCTTTTTAAGCCATTTGTCCATTTTGTGAGGGTTAGTTTAGTTAAAACTAGATAATATAATCCGTAAATCCACTTAACCGGGCACATGTAAACTGCAATACGTTGCAATATGCTGAAAGCGAATGAACGAGTGAGGGCGCCACTGTCAACCCCTCCGTGTTGTGGAACTCCCACTCTTCCCTCAGGATATCTCGCAGGGCCGGATCCAGGCACCAGCGTAGGAAGCATGTGCCTGGGGCGGCACACTGTAAGGGGGGGCATTCCAGCCAATCTTAGGGCGGCGCTCCTCTGGCTGCCCTTTTCTTTTTCCCCCCTCCGTAGGCGCTCCTCCTGCTGCGCCGCCCTTTTGCTCCAGCGGCGCGCCTCCTGCCGCCCCCCCCCCCAATGGATCATCTTGTGCACCCCCTGGGGTGCACGCAGCCCACTTTGGAGACCACTGGTTTATTGTACTGGGGTGCATCCACACATCCCAGGGCATCCATTATGGGCTTTTAAGATGAGAGTTGCTGGAAGTTTAAGTCTCTACACAGGCAACAGGTCAAATGACCAAGCATTATTGCCTGCCTGCTGGACACTATATAAAGGAAAGCTTCTGACTCACTCTTGGGAAGATGAAAGTTATGATAAGATCAATATTGCCAATCCTCAGTGTTCAGTTGAGGCCCTATTGTGCTAGGCACTGTACAGCACATAGGAAGACATGAACCCTGCCCCAGGAAACTTGCAATCTGATTAAAGGTAAGATACTTCAGTGATCTTAACACACAGTAATTGGAAAAAGGATGTGGAAGAATGAGGGTTACAGTACAAAATTATAAGGTTACTCAACCAAGTTACACACACAGCCTGACCAAACTTCCACAGCAACTGACATCTGAAGTTCCCAAACCAATTTAAAATAATCAAAAGGCTTCTTCCATAATGGCAGTGATTTAAATGATTGTTTACCCACTACTTATTCATTTTTGAGGTTAATATAGGAAGATGGGGGGAGGAGGAAGAAAACAGATGATGATTAAATGGGAAATGATCAAGGGATGCAGGAGGACACAGAGATGGTATATAGTGACTGGTTGAGGGCAGGTATGACCAAGAGGCATGAAAGGAGTAGGCAGAAATAAAGACCAGAAGAATAAGCAAGAAGTGTGAAGGAATGCCTAACATAGTGAATGCTAATGGGAAGGGGGTAGGTTTAGCAGATAAAATAAAAAAAGAACAAGTTAAAAATCACTTAGAAAAGTTAGATGCTTGCAAGTCACCAGGGCCTGATGAAATGCATCCTGGAATACTCAAGGAGCTAATAGAGGAGGTATCTAAGACTCTAGCTATTATCTTTGGAAAATCATGGGAGACGGGAGAGATTCCAGAAGACTGGAAAAGGGCAAATATAGTGCCCATCTATAAAAAGGGAAACAAAAACAACCCAGGAAACTACAGACCAGTTAGTTTAACTTCTGTGCCAGGGAAGATAATGGAGCAAGTAATTAAGGAAATCATCTGCAAACACTTGGAAGGTGGTAAGGTGATAGGGAATAGCCAGCATGGATTTGTAAAGAACAAATCGTGTCAAACCAATCTGATAGCTTTCTTTGATAGGATAACGAGTCTTGTGGATAAGGGAGAAGCGGTGGATGTGGTATACTTAGACTTTAGTAAGGCATTTGATACGGTCTCACATGATATTCTTATCGATAACTAGGCAAATACAATTTAGATGGGGCTACTATAAGGTGGGTGAATAACTGGCTGGATAACCGTGCTCAGAGAGTTGTTACTAATGGTTCCCAATCCTTCTGGAAAGGCATAACAAGTGGGGTTCCGCAGGGGTCTGTTTTGGGACCGGCTCTGTTCAATATCTGCATTAACGACTTGGATATTGGCATAGAAAGTACGCTTGTTAAGTCTGCGGATGATACCAAACTGGGAGGGATTGCAACTGCTTTGGAGGACAGGGTCATAATTCAAAATGATCTGGACAAATTGGAGAAATGGTCTGAGTTAAACAGGATGAAGTTTAACAAAGACAAATGCAAAGTGCTCCACTTAGGAAGGAACAATCAGTTTCACACATACAGAATGGGAAGAGACTGTCTAGGAAGGAGTACGACAGAAAGGGATCTAGGGGTTATAGCGGACCACAAGCTAAACATGAGTCAACAGTGTGATGCTGTTGCAAAAAAAGCAAACATGATTCTGGGATGCATTAACAGGTGTATTGTGAGCAAGACATGAGAAGTCATTCTTTCGCTCTATTCTGCGCTGGTTAGCCCTCAACTGGAGTATTGTGTCCAGTTCTGGGCACCGCATTTCAAGAAAGATGTGGAGAAATTGGAGAGGGTCCAGAGAAGAGCAACAAGAATGATTAAAGGTCTTGAGAACATGACCTATGAAGGAAGGCTGAAAAAATTGGGTTTGTTTAGTTTGGAAAAAAGAAGACTGAGAGGGGACATGATAGCAGTTTTCAGGTATCTAAAAGGGTGTCATAAGGAGGAGGGAGAAAACTTGTTCACCTTAGCCTCTAAGGATAGAACAAGAAGCAATGGGCTTAAACTGCAGCAAGGGAGGTTTAGGTTGGACATTAGGAAAAAGTTCCTAACTGTCAGGGTGGTTAAACACTGGAATAAATTGCCTAGGGAGGTTGTGGAATCTCCATCTCTGGAAATATTTAAGAGTAGGTTAAATAAATGTCTATCAGGGATGGTCTAGACAGTATTTGGTCCTGCCATGAGGGCAGGGGACTGGACTCGATGACCTCTTGAGGTCCCTTCCAGTCCTAGAATCTATGAATCTATAAGCAAAGGACAAGAAATTACTTCTCCATCTTTGTTTACTATGTTTCCTTGAGTCCCTTTTAGACACTATTTCGTGACTCTCTCAAAAGTTTATTATACGTAAAATATATCCTTAGGCATGCTGCATTTTTTCCTGTCAATAGTGTCACAGAGACATAATCTTCAAGAAATCATCACAGAATATTAGACCTGTGGGATGTATGTATTTTCCTCATCACACAAAGTTACTATTGCTGCATAGACTATAAATAATGCAGATAAGCATGTGTTTGACAGTAAAATACTTGGGGTATAATCTTAAGGGAGTTCTGCATGCAGATCAACTCAAGGATCAGGCCCAAGATACCAAAAATGGGCATCTACATTGAACCTACAAAGAATGCATGTATCAAGAGATGCTTATGTGTGCAAATATCCCTTGTACTTATGAATAGGTAACTGGCTCACACAAAACTTGTTCATATATGTGTTAGATCATATATTTTGCAGATCTAACAGACACCTCAGTACTTTTATTCTGCCACTTTGTTACTGCCATCAGCAGGATATGTAAGTATACAAGAATTTGATTCTCTGATATACTAAAAAAAGCAGAGTTCTTGTACTGTATAACTACCTCTAAATTTGGAGTTAGGGGTGCAATTCCCAGCTTCGGTAGACATACTTGTATTAACTCTATTCGAGGTAGCATGCTAAAAATAGTAGAGTAGCTGCAGTAGCATGAGCAGCAGAAAGTGCAAGCACTGGCTAGCTGCCCCTAGTACAAACTGTCTAAACCCCCTAGGTATGGACTCAGGGTGGCTAGACACTGCCCATGCTACTGCACCTACACTGCTATTTTTAGTGCGCCAGCTTGGTGAGAGTTAGTGTGAGTATGTCTACTCAAGGTGGGAATCACACACCCCAGCTCCAAGTGTAGACACAGCCTGAATTTCAGTACCCTGCCTGATCATACGGCAAAGCAGAAGATGAGAGAAAAGAACATGAGACATATGACACCTGCAAAGACACCTGTTGGCCTTTTCATAATGTTAAATTATAGAACGATGGACACTGAGATATGAAAGAAGCTCCAAATTTTCTGATGTTGTGTCCATGTTTTTTGGGACCTAACAGATTTTTTTAATGTTAAGGGATGACTATTAAAGCTAAGCACAACAAAATTACTCATCAGCCTTTTAGTGAGGAGCGTGCTTCAGACTAAACTTCATATTCTCATCTGGTACTCTTTTTAATCAGTGTTTGGTAATAGTTGTGAGTTAATTAACATTTGTACTGTTATACAATATGCAGGTTGGCAGGGATTTTTAAAATAAAAAAAAATAGCCCCCCATGAAAGATGTCATCTTATCAGCCCTAAGGACTGTTTTTTAATCTACAGAACAGAACAATAAGGGCAATAGCAGCACGTGTTCCCCATGTTATCCCACCAATGTGAGTCAGTATCCATGCTCAATCAATCTTTGCCTTCTCTTATATGACAGCCACCAGGGCACCAATAAAACATTAAATAGCAATTTCTCACCTTTGTGCCTTTTTCATTCTGCTCTATATACGTGCCATGATATTTCTCTTCCTGAAGGCCAAGTGTCATCCCTCGTCCTGAAACCCAACAGTCCTCATTCTACTCCGCCAAATCCCCTCTCAAAACCCATTTCTTTCCCCGTTTTCTACCACTCTTCACTTTTGCACTACTTCATTCTTGTACTCTTTCCCTCCTCTCCTACCTTATCCTCCATTTGAAGACACATCAACATTTATGCATTTCATTTGCTTAAAAACTCTCCTTTCCCTACTCCTCCTTTGTGGGATGTAAACTATAAAGTTTGTCATCTCTGTAAAGAGCCATGCAAAATTATGGCACTATATAAATATATAATCACTAAATAATTATAACTTGAGTTAGTGATCTAGAAGTAAAAGACTTCATATCCCATTAAAAATCCAGAAGGCAGTTTTTCTACTGATCTACATAACCAGTTTCTATACTGGGAATTAAAGTTCATAGAGGTGGATGCGGGGGAAGGGAAGGATATAGGAATGAGGATATAAGGTCTTTTGTTTGTCTGTTACAGCTGTCCCCCTGCTAGATTCCTTTTTTGAGTGGCCGCCCCCCGCCATGGAACTGACCAAAGTCACAGCCTAGCCCTGCTCATGGAAATGGCTTGTGCAGACTGACTGGAGCCATTGCTCTGCTCAGGGAGGGAGGGCTTTTCGCTCCTTTGTCTAGCTTCTTTGTTCGGACCCGGCTCAGTGTAGGGTGCTCTGCCCAGGTATGCAAGACCTAAAGTGGCCACATAGCTGAGCATATGAGTCAGACCTGTGACTCAAAACTTGCCCAGACATGTCCTGTGCCTACCTGCAGTTTTCCCTGCCTTCTCTCCTCCCCTGGATTAAGGGGAACCAATCAAAGTTACTGGCGGGAAACTGCCTGAGTTTGCCCTTAAAACCAGACATTTTCTGATCAGACCCCCGGAGAAGGTCCTTGCTTTGCCACCTGGTCTGATCAGCTAGGGGTCTTTGGGGGGCCCTCTCCCCGCTCTCATTTGTTTTTGAGCGTACCCCCGTTTTTAAACTCCCCTCCCACGAACAACAAATTTGTGCCTGGAGATTTCCTGATTATTGTAAGCGAATCAAGTCCTCTCTGCGTCTTCTGATGCTGAAACTGCTGTTCCTGCTGCTGCTTTGGGGATTGGTAAGGAAAAACCTCTTGCACACTCCCCTTGTTCTAGCTGCTGGCTTTCTCTCCCCAGCAGGCAGACCCAAGCTAACTCCTTGGTCTGTATCTGTAATCTGCTTCTAGCTCCACAGCGCCTTTGCTGCTAGAAATAAGCCTGCTTGCAGCCACCACTAGTTAAACACCCCCCCCCCCCTTTTGAAGCTGTATCCTGGGCACACACCACTCTGCTCTCTGGAACTACCCCTAGTATAAGGTGCACCCATTAGGTTAGATTTAGCCTTTAGTCTAGATAAATTGTAATTTCATTTTGCATAGTTGTGGTTAAGTTAGGTTTAGAAAATTGCTTACATTGTACTCTGTAAGTTAGGCTTAAAGAATTGTTGCATTGTGTTTTGTTACTTGCTAATTTGTGTAGTCTTGGTTAAGTTAAATCATAGATAAGATTTGCTGTGTTCTGTATAATTGTCTCTCTGCTGTTTAAACTTACAGCCTGTCTGCTCTCTCTCTCTCTCTTAATCCCTTCCCCCATGTGCTCACCCTGCTCCTACTGCTGGCAGGGTCATTGTTCTTCATTTTTAAAAAGAAAAACAACACTACATTATGTTACTTCTATATGGCAGTAAACATACTGTAACATATATTTAATTGTGTGATGTAAATGAGGCTTTAGGGTCATGTTAGAGAGTGTTAACTGAAACATTTAGCTACAACTTTAGCACGCCTGCAGGCCTTTTAAATTGTTATGGGAAATTGCTGCATTCAATTCAGTAGTTTTAACACTAAGTTCCCCTAAGGGTTATTACACTTTGGCAACATGATGCCAGTTTTACCTAATGCATATAATGTTCCCCACCCAATCTCATACTTCATCTAGAGAATCTTTCTAGTATGAACAGCATTAAAAGCACGAAACATTGGATAGATGAACAAGATAATTGTTAAGAGTCTAACAATATCTTAATGGTTTATGCCCTTTGTTAGCTAAAAACTACAGAAGTACAAATTTGTTAAAAGATAAAAAGAATAAAAATACCATAATTATAGGGGGGATAGAGAACAATATGGAAGATATGTCACTAAAAATCAATTTATCAAACTATAGTGGTGTACATTCTCTTCACTGTCAATACTTAATTCAGTTTTAGACCCCTCATCTCAAGAGAAGATTAGCAGACAAGAAAAAGGTCCAGAGAGGAGCAATAAACATAATTTGACACATGGAGGACTGATAGAGGAAGGAATTCAAATCAAGGAAAGAGTAAAAAGATTAAGATAATTTAGCTTGAAAAGAGGAGGAAAAGGATACAGGTATTAAGAAGGCCTACAAGGTGCTCACATTTACCCTCTCATAAGAACAAGAAAGTGAGTAATGACGAAAAAGCAACAAATTTCAAAGAGATATAAGGAAATGCTTTTTTAAAGCAACATATAATTGACCTGTAGAACACAATGCCATCGAATAAAATTGAAACAAATCACCTAAAATGTGATAAATTAATTAGATTTTTATAAGTAAGCTTAGCATCCATGGTTATGTTCACAAAATAAATTACAAGGATTACTAGCTTTTACAGACTGAGCACTTGCTGACGACAAGAATAAGTTTCTTTCCATTACACAGTATTGCAAAAAATTAAAATTAAAAAAAGTGCATTATCAGAGTTGTAATGCTTCCTGAGAAGCATCAGGCATTGGCTACTATTTCAAAGAAGATAACAGAAAAGACCAATGGTCCATCTAGTCTAAGAGAATTTCTATGTGAATGTTGATGACCATTTCTAAAAAATAAGAGAAATACTAAAATTATTACATTTGGTATATAATGTTTATACATTTTTAGTGTTAAGAAAGCAAAGCAATTTCATCTTTATAATGTATATTACAAGTACATTAAACTAAAAAGTCTTAATGCTAAGCACTACAGACAAAACAGAGTTTATGAAAAAAATTAAGATCCTTCCATCCACAAGAAGGATGCCACAATTCACATAACTAATCACCCATAAACCCTATTACAAACACACACTAAGAAAAGCTCAAAAGGCATACAACTGTGATGAAATTTCCACTTCCATGACTGACAAAGTGATATATGTCAGAAATTAACTGAGCTGGAAAAATGACACTTTGAAGGGGTGCTTAGGATGATCTGTGGCCATGATCTACCATTAGTCAAACTGTTGACTCTTAATATATAGATATTTCAGGTCATCATATCTAGAAAGTCACTTCTTAAAAACTCACTTCTAGCATAGAAACCAGAAAGTATTCCAAAGTCGTCATTCTGAAGAAAAAATGACCTGTGAGACACGTAGCTCACACCTTGAAACTTAAGAAAACCTGTAAGTCCATCATCTAACCCCACATTTTTGAATTACATAAAACACAAAATATTACATGCTCTAAGTATTTTATTTTGCAGCACTAATCTCATGGCTGTAGAGCACATTCTCTCTCTTGCTTACCATTGCTACAAGACAATTAAAAGGAATGACTTTAAATTTTCTAAAAACCTGAAATTCATTAAAGGAAAGAATTTACAATAAACACATAATTCAGTTTTCAGAGTAGCAGCCGTGTTAGTCTGTATCCGCAAAAAGAACAGGAGTACTTGTGGCACCTTAGAGACTAACAAATTTATTAGAGCATAAGCTTTTACATAATTCAGTATTAACTATCAAGCACCTATCAATCAACCCCAGAGTAGCTCACAAGGATACCAGGAATTCTCATGTGGGCTCCTGACCCCAATAAGCATAGAAGTTTTTTGGGTTTTGTTTTGGATTTTATTTTATTTTGATTGTTAATGAGAGGCCTCTCTCTTTAAAACTGACATAAAGAGACTCTCTTCTCCCTCTGGGGACCTCCAACTGATGCTATGCTTTGATGATTTGAGCACCATCAAGAAAAGCCCTGTGGCCATTATTGTCTCATATAAGGCCCTACTAGCAGGCAGAGGGCCTTCAGAGGAAAATAGTGACAACAGCAGCTGCTGACCACACACACACACACACGCACACACCCTGCTGAGAAGTGAGCAAGCAAGCAATCCTGGCAGAAGAGTGTGGTCCTTTAGTCCTGGAAGTAAGCAAGAAGGGTTGAGGACTGCAGCAGCAGGCAAACTGTGGAAGAAGAGCAGCCTACAACAAGATATTGAGTGTGGGAGCATTTGATGCGACTATGAGGGATTATTTGATTGATTTTTTGTTGGGACAGAACTTGTGTTGGCAAGGATTTGTTTGAGGGGAGTTGATTGCAGGGATTGTGTATATGAAATCCGATGTTTGTGGGGAGGTCATTTGATTTTAATTTGGGGCATTCGACTGAGGATGTGGGAATCTATTTTGTTATTTGAAACACAGGGAGGACTAATGAGGGAGAAAATTGATTGATGAAGGAGTGAAATGATTCATTCTATTGACAGAGGGTTTTGGCCTCCAGGAAATAAAATGAGGGTAAGTGTGATCAGAAGAGGTTGGGGCAAGAAAGGACGGCAGGATTATTGGAAAAGACTAAACACACAATGAAAGGCAAAATGCACAAGGAAAGAAAATGAACAGGAAGGAGGTGATATAATCTGTGCTTAATGTAGAAACATAAGAAAAAGGGAAAATACACTGAAAGGAAAAGATACAGCAAGTCAAGAAAGTGAGGAGAAAAAGTGGAGCGAAGGGAAAGAGAGAGGAACAAATATGGATAGAAAAAGTAAGTCCGAATGCAGTTTCATTTACTATATTTTAGTGCAAAAAAGTAACGTGTGTGTGTGTGTGTGTGTGTGTGTGTGTGTATAGAGAATTATTCAGGGCCATTCAGACATGGAAGTTCATCAAGAGCTCCTAAGCAGAGTGGAATTTAGGAAGGTATCTGCTAAACTTGAAGCCTACTCCATATCTCCAATATACTCCCTGACTTCTAGAAGGGACCTCTCTCAGGCTATGACTACACTACAGAGCTTACAGCAGCACAGCTGCACCGATGCAGCTGAACTGCTGCTAGTGCAGATGCTCTAAGCCGATGGGAGAAAGCTCTCCCATCAACTTAATTACTCCAGTCCCTGTGAGCGACAGAAGCTATGTCAGCAGAAGCTCTCCTGCCAACATAGTGCTGTTCACACCTGCACTTAGGTTAGTGTAACTTATGCCGCTCAGGAGGGTAGTTTATTCACATCCCTGAGTGACATAACTTATATCGACATAACCTGTAGTGTATACATAGCCTCAATCTCCTTATTCCCTTGCCCCACATCCTCTTGGCTGCTACAAAAGTGGTAGTTTCTCCTACTTTGCCCCTCCCCTAGTCTAAATTTGTGAGTTGTCCTCCCTTGCAAATAGCTCCAGTACCTGCTTTTGCTGCTGCAGGAAGCTTTTCTAAGCAGAAACAAAATGAAGCTGACCTGGTTCTTGTCACTTTCAGCGCTGCCAACAGACTTCTGAAAAGAATCAGTGAACATTTCTCCCAACAACTGACTAATGATCAGATATCACTCTACTGCAACCTGGAAAAGCTATGAGCAGTAGCAAAGGCACTGAAGTTCTCTACCTGCAGACCCAGTAACATGACACTACATTTTATTCTCTGTTCATATATTGAAGATTACCTTCTCAGCTTCCCCTTTTCATAATACAATGAAACCTTACAGTCTGTGAAAACTGAGGAAACTCACCCAGGAATGTTTTCTGCTTGCCATGAGCAAATGGTTGAGTGGATTTTTCAAGACCTGATCATGCCAGTGTCAAATAATGAGGATGCCTTGCCCTTCATAATTAATAAGCTCACTGAAATAAAACTGTAATAATGGATATAATCTATACAAAATTGGATATACAGTTTAAATTTAACATCACAAAATTTTGTTCCTTGTAGGGTCCACATGACCCTATTTTCCCCTCAAAGAATTAACATTTTGGTTGTGTGGAAGACATGACAGATGTGGGAGACCTGGAACTGGACTTTCCTCATTCCAACACTGAATAACTAGTACAATGAGCATGGTATGGCACACTGCCAGATTTATTTATTTTTTTAAAATGCTGACCAGTTGGATGTTCTGCAGAATTACTCCTCCTGGGCTAAAACATAACAGAAGAAACATTAAAAGTATCAAGTGAAAGTAGTGTAATAATATTTGCTTCTCTACCCTCACAACAGGATTAATTAATTTCTCTACAGTGCTTTGGCAATGTAAAGCACTATATAAGTGTTAAATTACATCAGTAATCATTACTAACGCATTCATGTATCCAAGCTGTGAGAAAATGTTATGCTTCCTTCCCCATGTTCGAACCCCCCTCCCTTTCCCTTCTGCCTGCATTGTTTCATTATCTCCTGTCATGACTTCTGCCATCTCCTCTTCTCTGGCATTGTCTCCTTTCATCTGCACAAAAAACAGCCTCCGGGGTAATTTTCCTTGCCTGTTGATCACAGTGTCATCCCCTTTTAAAATGTAAAATAACATTTACTAGACACCACCTTCTCCACCCAGAGAACACTGATTAAAATCAAAGTGATATAAGTGATCAAGGATTCAAATCAAGATTTCCTGCTTGCTGATTTAAATCATGATTCAAATTGGTTATTTAAATTACCAATTTGAATCATGATTTAAATAACTGATTTTTAATCTTGCTTTGCATTTGTACTTTTAAGTTATTTTTCTGAAGAAATTCTCATTGGTTAGCAAAATTTGGTACTTGTTTTGCTAACCTGGAGGATACACTATACCTATATACATTTATTCACATTCTTCATTTTTAAATTTTTTATGATAGAAAATGTAAAATAACACTTACTAGATGATTAGTTTTTTTATTCTTAATTTGTGTCAAGATGCATTTGATGGAAATGAGATTCCACTTGAAATGCAAAAAGCAACATTTTTTATTAATTAAATAAAACTACTTAAATGTGCAGGATACATAATGAAAAATAAGTTTATTAAAATGTTTTGCATTGATAATTAGCTGATTTATTCTCTCACACCTTACTTTTATTCAAAGACTGGAAAGGGGAAATAAGATTTACTACTTCTCCAACTCTAATCAGTTTCTCAGCTTTGAATGAGCTAGTCATTGAACTGAACCAACTGAATAAACTGAAATGAAGAAAGTATTTTCTCTGCATCTGCAGAAGAGGTGACTGCCATCAAAAGCTAGTTTAGCATGCCAACAAACTCTGGTTCCAGGTGCTTAGCCAGTGTCTTCCCAGGAGTTCATAGGTTTGACTTTCTTTAAAGCTTTGTCAGCAAACATGTACCGATTAATTTAATTTATATGATTTGTAGTGTTAATAGTAAGTTCAGGCCTTATCAGAGGTTGTTTTAAATTTCAAATTTAATTTTAAATGGGTTTATTTTTAAAAAGAAAAAAATTAAAATCTTATTTTTGTTTTAAATAGATTTTTATTCACCATCTCCACTACATCAAGTTCTTATCCTTACCTTCAAAGCTCTGCATAACTTTGCTTCTCCCTACTTATCTGAACTTGCATTACATCTTCTACCTCCAAAATCATGCCAATCTGTTGCCTCACAGTCATCTACTTCTCCCTCAGCCTTCCCCGTGCTTTCTTCTAGAGTAGGGGTTCCTAAACTTGGTTTGCGGCTTGTTCAGGGTAAGCCCTGACAGGCCGCAAGACACTGTTTACCTCAGCGTCTGCAGGCATGGCTGCTTGCAGCTCCCATTGGCCGCGGTTCGCCATTCCTGGCCAATGGGAGCTGCGGGAAGCGGTGGCCCAGCACGCGCCACTTCCTGCAGCTCCCATTGGCCGGGAACAGCGAACCATGGCCACTGGGAGCTGCAAGTGGCTGTACCTGCGGACGCTCAGGTAAACAAAGACTCACGGCCCTCCAGGGCTTACCCTGAACAAGCCATGAACCAAGTTTGGGAACCCCTGTTCTAGAGAGTTCGGTCTGAGCTAATTTGCCAGGACACTGTCCTCTTTCAAATCCCTTAAGACTCACCTTTACTGTGATGCCTTCAGGAAATGAGGCAACACTGCTCCTCTATACTGTACACTAGCCTTTGCTGAGTAACTACATTATCTTATGGATGTCCCACCGTCCTTCCTCCTGTATGATCCCCAACTAAGATACCACCACTTCATAGCACTGCATTTGATATGACAGTGTACACTCCTCAGGGAAAGGACCATATCTTTTTATCTGTACTGTCAGGCATCTAGCATTCTTTTGGATATTGTAAAATAATAATCATGAACATAGCATGCTATTGCTTAGATCAGTTAGTGTTCTCTAGCATACACTGTCATGCTGACCTTGTATTTATTCTGTTAGAGCAATCATCATTTTCCTGTATGCATGCTAGATGTCCTCTTCCTTGAGTGTCCTATTTGTGAAGGGTAAGTGTGAAATCTTGGCCCCCACTGAAGTCAATTAGAGTTTTGTCATTGACTTCATTGGGGTAAGCATTTCATCCCAATGTGAACAAATAGACCCACTTCTGCTGTGATAGCTACAAGAAATCAGCCAACATATGATACCTAGACTGAGGGTCAGTTGTAGAAAGTTGATATTCATTTCTGTAATTAAAAACAGCAAATATACATGTATATTAAAAAGTATATTTTTAACTGTCTTTCTCTCTCCCACCCATTGTACGCTGTATTAGATTGTTGCCTTAATATGGTGTCATGCCAAGGATATTGGTAGATACCAGCAGGCCTGTCTTTCAAGAGTAACAAGCCTTGCCAATGCTGGTGGCATGATAGACAACCTTCATTCAGGATAAATGTCAGAAGCAGTTAAGCTCCTTTTTGGATTAAGATGACGGAAACAATAGAGGCCACCTCCCAAAAGAATGGCCACATGCGAGACAGGACAGAAACTGAGCTATGTGCAAAGGGGTTTTGCTGGGGGCCAATAGCAAATGCAGGAGGCTGTCTGTCAGAATCAGCCACAGGCAGGCAGAAAGAAGCAAGAAAAGTACTGTTAATTTTGCCCTGACAAAATGACGTGATTTTGGAGGCAGTAAAAAGGGTTGGAGTGGTGAGCAAACAAATTGCCTCCTGTTGTTTGATTCCTACTATGTCTGGAGAAATGGAACTGCATGCTTTCTTCATTAAAAACAACAACAACATTGCATCAAAGAGTTACATTACCCTACCATAAATTTCTCCTTCTAAGGAAAGCACCCCACAAGACCCAGAATATTGACTAACCACTTGGGTCAAAAGAGATAAGATGTACTAGGTCCTTGAATCAGGGACAATGTCTACTTTTACCTTTGTAAAAAGCCTGACATAATCCTGACCAAGCCCCTGAATACTACAGTAATTTTAATATTATAAAAATAAAAAATAAAACAGCTACTGATGGTCTGCTGCTGGAGATAATGTTGCAGATGAAAGCCACTCACTGAATACTAAGGCCGACTCCTCTAAAAAACATGTCCAACTCATGGAGTGGGAATTCCACAATTGCTTTTAAAATTTGGGGGTGGGTTTCTATTTTCTCTTAGTTGATAATTCAAGAGTTGAGACACAAACACAAAGTTAAAACCTACCCCAGTAAAATTAACTTTTATATTTCTTTTACTCTTAATTATCTTCAGTCAGAATTAAAAACACCATACTTCCTTGTCAAAACAATACTATGTGCAGAATCAAAAACATAAAAACCTAATAATGCAGAAGAAATTATTATTCCTTTCCTATACAACACACACAACAAATGTATTTAGTTACATTAAAGTTAGGAATATTTTAACTGCCAATCTCAGGCATGGTGAAAAATCACCAAGAGAAAGCAATTTAAGGGAAATTATTTATAGATTTAGAAATGCCTTCAGGATCCATTCTGTTTTACACCTTTTAAGCCCCACGCTTGCATCGGACCTGGAGCCTGATCCAAACCACACTGAAGCCAATTTTAGTCTGGTTTTTTTTTTTCAGTGAGCTTTGAATCAGGCTCTTAAAGCCTCCAAGTCTCTAATAGATTCATCTGTGCTGCTCCTTCCTTGGGCAGGAGGTGACTGCTGGAAGGTGAAATGAAGAGCACTCTCCTGCTGTCCTCCTCTTCCCCTTGAAATTTCCACCCTGCTAGTGGCTTGCACCGCTATGCACTCCTGGTGGAGTTCTGCCAGCAAAACAAAATGAGCAAATCTGGAGCACCGTGCAATATTTAGTATCCCTTAGGTCTCTATCAGATTCTGAGCTCAGAACCCATAACAATACTACCTTGCTATTAGATCTCAGTTCTTTACAGCTTCCACTTAAAAAACGATAAATACAAAGTTAATTGGCCCTGTGCTATATAATCTTTTGTGCAGGTTTCTTTGTTTTTTACATTCTATTCATTGTATAATGAAAATATTTAGTAAGTTTCTACTGTAGTCTACTTTCCAAAATTAATTTTAGCACAAATTCTACAGTACTGTCAATATCAGAAGTGATTTTACTTGCTCTGCTGAATTCGCACTGTATTTTTTCTAAATGTATTTAGTGTTCATGAAAGGTGCCAGATTGAAAGCCCTGAAGACTGTAGTTCTCAATTTATCTACAGAATAGGTAGAGCAAAAGAAGCAGCAGCAGCACAATCTTTTCCACAATGGCACTCAGCAATGTGCCTGAGCCTTGCTCCAAAGCGACTAGCTCTACGGATCAGAGTATAGTTTAATCTCCATGCCAATTCAAATCCTTGGCTTCTTTTCTCAAACTACCATCTAGTCCATACACCTGGCAGTATAGTGTATTTTCCAGTCCAATTATAAATGGTACAAATAATTACACTTTCACATCCTTTCTTGTAAAACCATTCCAGAATGTAATAGATATAAAACTATTTAATTTTTTTCTGCTATCCAATTTAAATTTTCCTTTGTTTAATTTCATTCTATTATTCTTCATTATATTCCAGGGGTCGGCAACGTTTGGCACATCTCTCGCCTGCGCCGCTTCCCACTGCCCCCATTGGCCCGGGACGGCGAACCGCAGCCAGTGGGGGCCGCGATCGGCCGAACCTGCCGCGTCAGCAGGTAAATAAACTGGCCCGGCCCACCAAGGTGCTTACCCTGGCGAGCCGCGTGCCAAACATTGCCAACCCCTGTTATATTCTTTGGATTACCCTAAACAATTCCTCCCTCTTTGCGGTGTTTACAACTCTGAAATACTTTGAAACAATCACCCCATCCCTGTGTAGACATTGAGTGGCTGAGCAATACTCAATTCAATTCTTCTAATCTTGCTTCCTAAATTAAGGGTGTTTTGAAGGCCCAACCCTGTACTGGGGTGGTGTGGAGGAGTGCATCACATCAGTGAGAGCTATGAAGGCAGACCCATGTAGGGACACAGCCACTGAGCCACCCCTGAAGTTGCAATGAGTAGTTGTAATGCCAGCAATACAGTTTGGAGCAGAGACAGGTGAAGCATACCTCTTTGTTTGTGGTGAAGAGACCGTCAGCAGTGGCACCGTACCCAGCTCTGTGCAGGTCTGTAAGAGAGGCTCCCTGTGCCTTCTTTCCCTTCCCCACACTTTGTGCACAAACAGAGGGCTGGCACAAACTTGCTCTCACTTTCTCCAGCCAATTATTTTGTTCTTTTCTGAATCTCTGAAATTTATCTGCATGAAACAGTACTTTAGGTATGGTCTCATTCATTTTTGCATAAGAACAATCATGCTCTGGTCTCTGATGCAATACTTTTATACATGCTGGCTAAAAAAATCCAACTGGTCAATGCTGGTTTAAAGCTGCCTGCAGTGACTCAAGACTGTGAATACCAACCTCAGGGCAGAATATTAGCAAACAGGATACAAACCCCAAATTGGTTAATAGTTCTACACTTAGATTTCACCAACCAATTATCAAGCGCTCAGGAACTATAACAATCTAAACAGGGAGTTATAGACTGTCCCCTCAGGTACTCTGATCTATCTCATCACCCAGATGAGCATACCTTTGCGATAGGTGGCTCCTTACACCAAGAATCACAGCAATATTCAGGTTATCCCCAGTCCCAAAGGACCAGTCACTTACCCTAGGTCAGTTGCACCTTAGATCTTACACCAAAGACCACACTTGTAGCCAATCCTATAATGAACTATCTAAAGATGTTTTAAGTAGGAAAAGTAAAGAGATATTTACAAGGGTAAAGCAGGTAACACACATATGGTAGGTCTTATATATATATATATAAGCCCGACCATACGGGGTCAGACCAAATGTCCATCTAGCCCAGTATCCTGTCTTCCGACAGTGGCCAATGCCAGGTACCCCAGAGGGAATGAACAGGTAATCATCAAGTGATCCATCCCCTGTGGCCCATTCCCAGCTTCTGGCAAACAGAAGCTAGGACCATCATCCCAAACAAGTTGTAACAAATGAGTTACAATCTGAAGTTTCCAAAGGTAGCAGAAGCTTTTAAATTCACAAATGTCCATGAGGACTATCCCAGGCTAAGCAACTGGGGACCTCTTGCTTCTGCCTAGAAAAGCTAGTCCCCCTCCAGCATCCAAGCACCATAGAGATACAGTTCCTTCTTGTTAGGGGTTTTAATTCCCCTCCTCCCTTGTGCTTGGAGCTGCAAGCTCAGCGGACGGGAGGAATCCACTAAAATGACTCATCTTAATGGAGGGCAGGGCAAACAACAAATGTCTTTTTTGTCCTCTTCGTCATCCCATAATAGTCCATCTGGTGTCGATGGACCTTTTCTGCTGGGCAGGATGTAACACCTTCTTTGGTCTATTACACTCTAATCATCAGGCCCAAAACTGAAGATCTCACTCAGGGAAGATACCTCTCATTTGATCAAAGATCTTAGGAATTCTTCTATTGTCATTTCTTTTTTATTTTAAACCTAACTTTCTCTAGGATTTCTGATATCTTCATTTGTTCCCTTACCTCTTTATCTGTTTCCCTGCTTTGCCATTTGATTCTTAGCATATATCACCTGTACTGTGATATCTTGCTCCCAATCCCAGCTCCATATTAATTTGTAATTGTTTTTCATTCATATCATAGTTTTACTTGCCTAAGCATAGATATATCCAGATTTTGAAAATTCAAATAATGTTTTTAATGGAGAGAAACTGTCTTCTATACGTCTAATGGTTTTGGAGAAACACCTATTAAATATGTATAGCAATGATGAGCCAATAAGAATATATGTCATGTAGATCTTTGCTCCAACGTTGAATCTAGACTCTCCTAGCAGAATAAAACTCAAAACTGACACAAACAGAAAAGGCAAGTAGTTAAACAAAGCTATAATATAACACAATTTTCAATCACTCATACTATCATAGTTTCCAAAGGTATAAAGTAACTTTTTCCTAATAAATAGAATGTAAAAAGGTAAACTACCTTTAACTAATTGAAATTTTCTAAATAAATTTATTTTATGGTCCAACCTGTCAAATGCAGTTATTTTACAAATTAAGCACGAGATTCTGTGTGGGTGTCAAAATTTGGATGTAACTGAATCTCTATCACCCATTTGTTAAATTTCCAAACAAGCACCTTCAGGCTTTCTTCCATGCTGCCCTTCACACTTAGGAAGGGTACCTTTTAAACTTCCACAAAACTAAGTAAATATCCTCCTTCAAATTCCTCCTTCAAACTCTCCTTTTCTGTCAGGTCTACAATAAACTTGTACTCTGTTGGTTTGTCTATATTCATCTGTTGTCTCTGATCTTACACAGTATACTCCCATTAGCCAAATAACATGCTGGACATGGATTTTATTTGGCTAATTGGGAGTTTCACTAATCAAGAGAGCAGGAGCCATTCAGTCGTTCAGGAGCTGGGTGGTCTCCCTGGTGGCCAGGGGCTCCTCTTCCTCACAGTGCTGGCTGGGGGTCTCTGCTCCACCCCCTCACCGACTCCCATGACAGCAGACTTGCAGAGAGCAAGGTGCAGGGCAGGCAAAGACTCCAGATAAGGACTCAGCCCTGCCAGGACCTCAGCCTTCCCTGCATCTTGTGCTCACAGGGATTGGGTGTTACTGGCAACACAAGGAGTCCTCTGAAGCTCTGATGTCATGGCCCCTATGACAGGTTGGACCCCCCTTCTGGAGTGCCTGATGTAGTGGGGTCCCACTGAGCTCACCTGTTCCACCAGCCTGGACTCCCTTGCCCTGTCCTGCTACACACACAGGTAGGGACACGCCCAGCTGTAGAATCACTCACAGTCTGCAATCAGCTCTGTGTGGGAAGCTCAGGGATTGCTCAGTATTCAAGTGCACACTCCCTCTGGAGTATAAACCCAAAAGTATATTGTCTTGCATTGTACAGAGATCTATACAGTGTAAGCTCATGAAATCCGCTCCCTCCCTCACCATGGAGGAAGATATGCACAGCTTCCTCCCTCCCCACAGTTATGAATTGCACAAACTGGGTTTTAGAATGAACAAAAAAAAAGTTTATTAACTACAAAAGATAGATTTTAAGTGATAGCAAACAGAACAAAGCAGATTACTGAGCAAATAAAACAAAACATGCAAACTAAACTTATTACACTGAATTAACTGGTTAATATTAGCAAATGTTCACCCTAAATGTTTTTTTATGCAGGTTGCAGAGTTTCTTGAAGGTAAACTTCACTGCTTGCAGCTTAAATCTCCAGGTATTCCTTTCACAGGCTAGACCTTTCTCGCCTGGGCTCAGTTCCTGCCCCGCCCCCAGATTAGTTCCTTTGTTTCCTCAGCTGATTTCCGCAGTCTTCCTTCTTTGGCAGGGAGGCAGTGGAGAAGAACCAAGATTAACTCACTCTCCAGACTTAAATAGGATTTGCATATTGTGGGAATCCTTTGTTTCCCAGTTTGACCCCCACCCCCTCTTAATGGAAAAACCCTAGAAGTCCAAGATGGGGTCTAGTACTAGGTGACATGATCACCTGACTCTGCAGTGTCAAAGCAGCATCCCAGGAAACTTCTCAGAAAGGAGGAAGATTAATATCTTCAAGGTCCTATTGTCCTTCCAAATGGCCCATCCAGGCTGATTGCCTACCATCTGGTGGGCGTTCCCCAGGTGCAAGCACTTTTGTACTTGATACATAGTCCATATTCCTAACTTCAGCTACAGAAATGATACATACATACAAACAGGATAATCACATTCTGTAAATCATAACCTTTCTAATGGTATCCCACACAACCCAGGAGGTCATCTAGTCCAACCCCCTGCTCAAAATAGGACCAACACCAACTTAATCATCCCAGACAGGGCTGTGTCAAGCCAGACCTTAAAAACCTCTAAGGATGGAGATTTCACCACCTCCCTAGGTAACCCATTCCAATGCTTCACCACTCTCCTAGTGAAATAGTGTTTCCTAATATCCAACCTAGACCTCCCCACTGCAACTTGAGGCTACTGCTTCTTGTTCGGTCACTGAGAACAGCCTAGCTCCATCCTCTTTCAAACCCCCCTTCAGGTAGTTGAAAGCTGCTATGATATAACAATATTTCTATGAAGAATATGGGGTGTAGCCTCACAGCCCAGCTTACTCACTCCCGGGACAGCAGGGCTGTAGAGGGCTTCCTGCACTGCTGCAGGGGACATTCAATAGCAGGGTGGTCTCCCTCACAGCCAGGGCTCCTCCTCCTCACAGTCCTGGCCAGGGTTCTCTGCTCCATTATCCAAACCTCAACATTATTCAAATGCCTTCTGGCATAAGGAAGGGTTATGGATAATGTGGAAGTCTGGATAATGGGTTTTCAGATAAACGGAAGTATATTGTACTTAGACTGTCATCTGGGGCAGGTACCATCTTTGTGTTTTGTGTTTGTACAGCACCTAGCACAACAATTATAGGATTTGGCCCATTCCATCCATTAATAGATTAAAAAGAAATGGCTCACACATCTTTTTGTCATTATTGATGACATTTAAATTATTACATGGCTTTACAAGCAGTCCAACATGATATCTGAACCCCTGCATAGCTCCAAACAGTATGAAATAGCATTTTCTCCAATAATATTGCTCTATATGCCTTTACTTTATATAGCATGAAGACTATAGTCCAAAAGCTTGTGCAGCAACTGACCAGAATACTATTGAAAAGATCTAGAGATGACAAATATAAGTTGGCAGACTAAGTGCCATAGGAATTTGAAGACTACAGTCAGTGGAGATCCTGGACAAAGAAATGCATTTTCCATTATACTCTTAAAGGGGAAAGGTTCATAACTAGACATATTTCTAGAAGTGCATTCCAAAAGGCATGGAGTACAGCCTGCGCCATCTTGGGACAGTCAGAACATTCAGGTTGAGAGCAGGCCACATGATGGGGCTTTAGAAAGAGGTCATCTTTGAGATAGACATTTACATAAAGTTATCACTAAATAGCACTTTAAATAAACAAAGCACATCATATATTTAAAATAACTTGAAAGAGCACATGGGACACTTCTTTGAACCTAAGGAACTATTCTTTATCTCACACAACTTGAGGAGTAAGGAATGAAGGACTGAGCAGAGTTCAACACTATTTTCATACATGTGATAGTGTAACTGATTTCTCAAAGAAAGGTTGAACTATGTGTGATAAAGCAAAGTGGTACTTTTCCCCAAGGAATACATTGAACCTTGCCTAGGTACCTGTGATTAGAGAGTCCTTTTAGTTATACTCTACATCCCAGGAACATCTTATATCCTGCAATTTTAAGCATAGCTGAAAAGCACCATTTTGCAATACATTTAAATATTTTGATCTTTTTATACTCATCTGCCTACTGGATTATTTTTAATAGCCTTCTTTACTGCATTTAATGAGGCTCTAGCATACAATATTTTCCAAAACATAGATCTTCCACACTGATTGGAGGCCAGCCACAAAGTCTGTTAGTTGAGGTGGAAAATACCCTCCAGAGGAACCTTTGTCCCCAAAGTTACCTAGAATCTTAAAAGCAAAAAACAACTTTGGCTTTATACCAAAACAATGTACCATAGCAAACATACACATTTAAGTATGTTTTTAAAATAATAATTAAATCTGTTCACCTATTTCAAATCCCACCTAAAGATTCAATTGTACTGTCCTACCAACATTTAACAAACTTCCAGATGTATACATACCTTGCATTTTATTAGTGTCACCCTTGTCCTTCCTTCCCCCTCCTCGTCATATTTAAAACCATCTCTTATTGGGTCATGTCAAATTTAGATTGTGTGCTCTTTTGGGAAAGCACTTCTTCTGTAAGGGTGTCTAGCACATTTTTGGGCACAGGAAAAAGGACAAGCAACCACCACCATCATGCACGGTGTTTCCCAACATTTCTTGCTGGGGAGGAACTTCTCCATACCACCCCAGATATGCTGATATTTTCCAAAGCTAGAGGTTTGTAATAGTTTCCTACACTTCTCAAGTGACTACTGCTTTTTCTTCTTGGATCGCCAGGTATTTTATATCTCTTGTAGTCACTCTGGTTGGAGTTCAACCATAGTTAACAGAGCTTTCCACATTTTAACATTCTATGTTTCTGCCTTGCAATTATCGACTTAATTGCAACTGGTTTCATGAGATCACTAATATTTGGTACAGAGTTCACTAATGCTGTTCCCTGGTGAAAGGGAGATGGGTTTGAGACTCATTCTTGTTTCATACTCTACGCTAACACAGATCAGCATGTCTGCTTCATTTGCACAGAACACCTAAATATAAAGAAAGATTTAAAAGAACGTTAAGGGACTTCTAAAAGCATTTCTTGAGCCATTGTGCATTGTTAAAAATTATTATTTCCCCACCTCCACCAACACATTTTGACTGTAGGGACCTCCTAGTGTAGTGGTGGTGATATATTATGGATAGGGCCCTATCAAATTCACGGTCCATTATGGTTAATTTCACGGCCATAGGATTTGAAAATTGGTAAATTTCATGTTTTCAGATGTTTAAATCTGAAATCTCATGGTGGTGTAACTGTGGGAGTCCCCACCCAAAAGTTGGACTCTGAAGGCAGCAACCGCAGAGCTCCCTATAGCAGGTTCCCAGAGGTGGAGATGGGTCTCTGCTCCTTCCCCAGAGAGCAGGATGGACAAGTCCTGTCCCTCCCCAGCCCAGCCAGACCTAAGAGCCCCTGGCTGGGGTCCACCTAGCAGCAGGGGGAGATTGGATTTCATGGGGAAGGGCTTATTTCACAGTCCGTGACGTATTTTTCATGGCCGTGAAATTGGTAGGGCCCTAATTATGGATTTAACTCACAGCATCTATTTCAGATGATGTGAGAGCAGTGTGGTCTAGTGGTAGTAGCTAAGCTCTTATAGCAACACCATCCACAACATATAATGTTGGTCATGAATACCTCTACTGTAGTTATGATGGATACAGGAAAAAATTCCTACATCATCTTCATTTTCTTTAAAATTAATATTGGATGTTAATTTGGGACTGCAAATGGCTCTCTCACAAAATACAAAAAAGTCAGAAGCAACTGTATGGAAAAAATTTTAAATTAAAATTTGAGTGAAGAGTGAAATGAAAAATGTGAAAACTTTATATGTTGTATGTTATTAAATACTGATCTCTTTAAGCAAGACTAAGATCCTGTTCCCACACTCCTTAATCAGACAAAATGCTCATTAACCTCAATGAACAGCACTGGTTCAGGCCTCATCTCTGTAACTTTCAGTTAATGTTATCAGGGCCGGCTCCAGGCACCAAGCACCCAAGCTGGTGCTTGGGGCGGCACCTGGAGGGGGGCGAGAGCCGAGCCCCAGTCGGGGCTCGCCGCCCTCCCCCCAGGGCTCCGGCCGCCCTGCCCCCGGCGCTCTGGCCGCCGGGG
>NW_020664417.1:42056555-42096573 GCF_002925995.2 Terrapene triunguis | reverse complement strand
CCCCGCGGGGGGGGGGGCGGCCGGAGGCTTTTCCGCCTGGGGCGGCGGAAAAGCCAGAGCCGGCCCTGAATGTTATTTTCACTAATTGAGTTATAAATATTTATGAGAGAAGCACTAAAATCAAATATAAGAAATACACACTAAACCAGCTTGATTCTAATGGATATTATTGTTTTGAACTACATTTGTGACTAGTAAGAAATTTATATTTTAAATATATCTAAATATATCAAGCCTTACCCAGTCTAGTAACAAGACAGGAGAATTTACATAAAGTCAGTTACCGCATTATGGGTTCAGAAGGTTTGCTTTGTCACATACATTTATAACTGACTCTTGAGAAGATTACTTGCTGAAACAGCAAATCCTTCTCACAGAGCTTCTTTGTTCCATTATTGGATTTCTGAAAATCTGTGCTACTGTTAAATATTAACTTGCACCTCTTTGACCTAGATTCCTAGAAGGATAACAAAAAAGTGGGAAAGATTCTACATCTGGTCTTTAGAAAAAAAGCCACCCAAAGTCCCAAAGACAGTTTTGTGAAGTGAATCCTTTGATGCGTAACAGAATCAGACATTTTGACAAAAAAATTCTTGTCTCTATACTCTGTTGCTGTCACAATTGCTAGCAATTATAAGCTTTCAGTATTGTGAATAATTCAGAATCTCATCTGTTCCATTCAGTGTAAAGACAATGTTGAGCGAACAAGTTGACTCTATTGCCCCCAACCCCATCTCTCCCCAAACACTGACATTTCCACCCCGACACTGGTCTGATTGCATGATACACCTAGTGTTTGACATGCATCTCCTGACAGCCCCTTAAGAGCAGTTAGTCTATTTAGCTTAGAGTTTGAAAAGTAAGGACTCAATCAAATGACAGATTTCAGTGATTATAAACACAGTATCTGCATTAAGGTTTTCTTCAGCCATTTCAAGTACTTGGTACATAATACACCTATTTAATTGTAAAACGGAAATATCAGTCCACATATTTCAACAATATAAGACTGGTTGGCTGCATAGTAACAATGGGACATGCATAACATATATTAAAAATACATATGAAAGCTACAATCACCTGTTCACAAAAGAATAATGCTTGTGACTAGGCCCTTATAGCCTTATTAGGAAAAAGACTGCAAACTCACTGGCATTCACCCTTTACTTCTGTAACAAAAAGTAAACTGGAAAGCTGTGCATATTCATACAGGTTCATCTGAAAGTGATACATGTCAGAGAGTAAGACAGATTATTGTAACCACCAAAACTAGGGTTACCATATTTTGAGTGTCCAAAAAGAGGACACTCCACGGGGCCCCGGCCCCGCCACCAGCCCCGCGCCCGCCCCAACTCCACCCCTTCCCCAAAGTCCCCGCCCTAACTCCGCCCCCTCCCCTGCTTCCCGCGAACATTTGATTCGCGGGAAGCCTGAAGCAGGCAGCAGGCAAGCTGGGCGGGGTGGTGGGGGGAGGAGGCGCGGCCCAGTCTGGCTCCCCCAACCAAGCGGCTCCCTCCGGCGGCCGGCCCCGGCGTCTCCAGCCTGGCTCGGCTCGGGCCCTGGGGAGCCGGCCGCGGGCCAGCCCCTGGCTGAGCACCCCCGGGCCAGCCCCCAGCACCGCCGGCCGAGCACCCCCGGGCCAGCCCCCAGCACCGCCGGGCCCCCGGCCGAGCACCCCCGGCCCGGCCCAGCACCCAGCGGTGCCGGCCCCTCCCTATTTTCCCAGACATGTTCGGCTTTTTGGGATTTCCCCCCGGACGGGGATTTGAGGCCCAAAAAGCCGGACATGTCTGGGAAAATCCGGACGTATGGTAACCCTACCAAAACAAAACACTACATAATTAAGTGCTCAATTTTTAATTTTTTTTCCCTCTGGAGCTAAGGGCTTATACACTCGACAAGTTTTTTCTAACTTCTCTCACTCTTACAGTGTATAATGAATGTTTGTCTTTCAGAAGGAAAAAAAATCTGTTACAAGTTATTAATGAGGTAATGCTTATAGTTTTTACAAAGTGGATACATTATACCCAATTATACCCATACTAAACTACAGATACAGTTATTTGTCCTCACATCAGACAGAAGAAACCCAGAATTAATATTACTTGTTAAATATTTTAACAAACTGCTAGATATTGCAGGAAATGTAATGCAAATGTTCAGATGAAAACTAAGGTTTTGTTGTGCATCTATTCACTTCTTCAAACAATATACAAAAAGAGAAAATAGAATGAAATAAGCTCAAAATAATGAGGGGCCTTCATCTACAAACAGCAAGTATTACAAAGGGTGTGTGTACACACACATACCACTACTCCCACTTAGTGGTTCTCCTGTGAGGTTCTGGCTATGCTAATAGTGCAAAAACAGCATATTACCGGTCTGATTTTTGTGGCAGGTGGTTCCTTTCAAAGAGAGGAATAACTTGGACAAATGTATACAATTGAAAATCAGTCATGTTTAAGCACTACAAAAATCTATATAAATATCCTGAAATAGTTCAATTTTTTTTAATTGAAGCATGATCTGACTTTCCATTCAGATTCAGGAAGTCATCAAGGAGAACATAGAAAATAATTTCTAGTGAAGTCATATATTCTCACACAGAGAAAATATTTTGTTTACTCTGAAAAATATATTTACTACCAAATATTGCCTGCCTACGAGGTTTTGCTGTTTGTTTTGTTTTTGAGCAATACACAATAAGAGAAGAAAGTATTATTATATCTATTAACAAGAAATGAAGATGAAATATATTCATCCCCTTCTCCACAAGATAAAATAAACAGCTTATGATGTTTTCATAAAACCCCTTAAACCTTTTAATTCTCATTTAATTGCATTATTTAGATGTTACAAATATTAGATTATCAAGTACAAATATTAATTGCTCTGAAAAATGCAGTTCTTTTTTTCCATTTTCATGTGCAGCGACTACCAGGATGTATAGTATTTTACAAAGGATGTATTGATTCCAAGATAATAAAAGGTGGTAGCCCTATGATCTTAGCAGTTTCCCTTTAGAAAAAAGGATAAAGTAATGTTATGATTCTTAAAGGCCACTGTGCTGGCAGCTCAAATCAATCTATCTTTTAGGTTTAACTTTGGTCATGGCTTCACCTAAACTTTTCCACTGTTAAATGTTGGATCCCCTTAGTACACAGCTTAAAAAGAAAAGCAATAAAAATACGCTGACATAATTAGCATATTTTGATGTCTTCATTGTAGTTATTTATGCTTTTAAGATTGAAACTGCTTCTCAGGGCTGGTCTTCACTACCCGCCCGGATCGGCGGTAGAAAAATCGATCTCTCGGGGATCGATTTATCGCGTCTCGTCAGGACGCAATAATCGATCCCCGAATCGACGCGCGTACTCCACCAGCCCAGGTAGGAGTAAGTGCCGTCGACGGGGGAGCCGCGGCGGTCGATTTGCCGCCGTCCTCACAGCAGGGTAAGTCGGATCAGATACGTTGAATTCAGCTACGCTGTTCGCGTAGCTGAATTTGCATATCTTAAATCGACCCCCCCCAGTAGCGTAGACGTAGCCTCAGTAAGACAATTTGCAACCACTAACTGCTTATCTGACTTTCAAGTCAGTTGCTGTGTGTCTCTGTTCAACCCAGTTGCAGCTATTCTGCCCAGTTTCTTGTTTTATTTTTTAACACTGAAGGAGAGACTGCAAATATGAATAAACCACACACAATTCAACGGAGACTAGCTGCAGTTAGACTTTAGCCATTTAATAACATGCTTATAATGATACTTTACAATCAGATCCCTTTCAAAATGGATACCAGGGTAACAATCTTGAGTTTTAGAGAGGCTCTTTTAAAAAAATCTAAATACACAATCCTAAAATAGAAACCTGGAAAGGGATGGAGAGAGAGAGAGGCAAAAGTGAAAGCAGAAAGTATTTGTATAGAAGCCTCCTGTTTAAAAAAAAAAAAAAACTGAAAGAAGTCTGCCTTTTTTGCTAATTGGCTTATCTACAAAAATATTCCCATTTATTATTGTTAAGAGGGGGAAAAAAGTCACTAGAGTTGACATGCAAGGGAACACAATAGTAAATCTTTCCCATTATTTTCAAACATGGGTGCCTATTTAGATACCTAACTAAGTAGCCTGATTTTTTTTTAGAGATGCAGAGCTCTTGCGGCTCTACTGGCTTCACTAAAAGCGACAGGGTGTTCAGCACAGCAACTGCTTAGAAACAGAAAATGAGTGATAAGTTTTTCTTCCATATACTTTCTCCATATAGATGCTCTACAAAATGATACTTTTGATGCTTGAAAAAGCTATATTCATTCCATCCCCATTAGAGAGCTTTTGCTTTTTTGGTCTCTCACAGCAGTCTGACCTTTTCCCCTACAATAGAATAGAGGTTGATCTGCTGAGGTGCCAGCATCCATGACTTTCTGGAACTGGTGTATCTCAGAAGACTGCAGATATATTTTGCTGATTTATGCTTTAAAGCAATTTTATTTCCCTATATGTACTTTACAATGCATCAACACACATCTTACAAAATCAGCTATCAAACATGTGTGCATATCTCAGGTCAGGAGTGCGTTATAAAAGCCATACGAAAACTCCTATTGAAACTAATCTTGATATTGGTCAAGTTCAGTACCTGGCCCTATGCTACATTCTAATTTTGCTGTAAAGTTGTATTTAAAAAAAAACAAAAAAACACATTTCAATTAAACAAACCTACCTAGGCTTTAAGTTGACCTGTTTAGCAGTGTACCTTAAAGGCAGTGCACCTTATCTACACCAGACTTTTAGGACACGCTACTTAGCATGTGATAACCACTACATGTTAACAACAAATTCATTTATCCTACTCTAGATGAGGCTTCAAAGTGATGGGTGCAGGGAGTTGTTCAAAAAGGGATACATATTTTTGTGCAGATTTTTAAATTCCTGTGGCTTAAAGCTTTCAAAGTATCAAAATAAGATTAATAATAATAATAAAATAACAATAATAATAATAACAACACTTCAAAAGAATTACTACTTATACTGTTAAAGAATTCCTGAACTGTTATAAATTAAAGCTATACTGTTCATAAATAAATAAATTAGCCATCACTTGCGTATACATACTTTAACAATGTTAAAGAGTAGGGGACCACATCCATACTTAGGTGCCTAAGTCCCAGTTTTAGGCTCCTGTGTGATTCACAAAACTCTTATACCAACAACAGTAGGCACCTACGCTCACTCTGCATTTAGGTTTTCAGGGTAAAAGTTTCCTAGGTATCTTAGGACATGTCTACACTACCGCGGTAAGTCATCCTAAGTTACACTATTCCAGCTATGTGAATAGCATAGCTGGAGTTGACATAGCTTATGTCGACTTACTGCGGTCTCTACACCATGCTGGGTCGATGGGAGACGCTCTCCCATTGACTTACCTTACTCCTCTCATTCCCAGTGGAGTAGTGGAGTCAACCGGAGAATGCTCTGCCGTTAATGTAGCGAGTCTTTATTAGACCTGCTAAATCAACCCCCGATGCATCAATCACAGCAGCATCAATCCCGTGGTAGTGTAGACATGGCCTTAGTTTCTGCCTCTGGGTGTGCACACTGCTGACTCCACCTAGGTGTCTGGACACCTATTTTCTACTTAAGCCTCACAGTGATTCACAAACTGAGGAAAGATATGCAAAGGAATGCTTAACTCTTGTGCAAGGCCCAATCCAGGAGATGGTCCCTGAGCACACCCACCAGATTGGGTCACATTCAAAAATCTAGCTGGAGGGGGAGGAGGAGATGGTTCTGCCCACTTTACAACTTTTTTTTCTGTGTACAACATAGTATTTTCCAGACTAAGAACAAAATAAATGCCAAGCACAGTATTTAAATGTCCAAGGTCACCATAACTCTCACAGAAAGCTATGGAAAGAGTTGTATTCCTAACTAGGACAGAAAAAGATGGGAATACATTTTTTAAAATATATTACTTATATGGCGTATCTCTCTATGGTGCTTTACAGATCTACACTAAAGCAAATGCCCTGCCCTGAGGAACTTGTGATCTACTTACAGAAGTGAAATACTGGCTTTTTGACACCTCAAAACATCAAGTCAACCTATGTCAAGCCTAAAGACAAGTAATTCCAAACTATACTGGATTTAGCCTTAGTCATAACCTAAAACTTTATTTCAAAGACAAGTTAGTGGACATGAGAAAGCACAACTAGTAATCTTAAAATAAATTAGAATCATTTATCTACATAGATACTGGTATTACCATTTAATACCAAATTCTATCATAAGAGCTTATATTACTGGAGTGTACTCCTCTCACTACAACAAATATTACAGAGTTTAACTTCAAATCTTGAGTTGCTGTATATATGACTGAAAGGAATTTTTGGCTAAGTACAAACAGAATTCCTGTTAGTTTAGGATATTTAAGTTGCTATTCAGTCTAAATGCATGGCACTTATTCTGAAAGCTAGAAAATCAATTACAATCTCAGAAACAAGTTCTCTCCATAATTAACTGTGTACACTGTGGTTCATTAAGGATATAGTAAATTTCCTCTGGATAAATTACAGGTCTGGACATACTCATAAAATGTTAAAATACAATTCACAGAAGCCCAAGGATTTAATCAAAAACATGTTTTAACAAAGTAAGAAATTTAAATTTTTAACTGAACTATGGAGGCCTACAGGTCTCTCAAAAGATTTGCTAAGAATATTTTTCCCTTTAACTATCTAGTTAACATTTTAAAATAGCTAAGGTAGATCTAGGGTCTGGGAATTTTAAAGGCTTACAAATTACTAGACTTTATGTTTGCTCCGTGACTCTGGAGGAGTTTCTCGGGTGTGCACAGCACCAGAGCTCTGTGACATGAACTGGCTGCAGCTCAGTTTCTGGGTGAATTTTAAGGACTCTGCTTGAACTGTAAAGCCCTAAATAGCTTGTGACGCGTATATGACAGACTACCTTTCCCAAGTTCTGCTGACTGATGTGCTTGAGCTGCAGCCCCCTTAATTTAGATTAGAAAGAGCTGTTAGCGGGTCTTTCTTCATTAAGGGCCCTCAGTTTTGAAATTCATTCCCTACTTTGGCATGAAATAGCCTGAACCTATAGATCTGCAAATCATACTGCAAAGCCCATTTCCCCCCCCAGGTTTTCAGAAGGAATAGCTACAATGAGGATTGAGATTTGTGCACTGGGGGAAGGGAGGAAATCTATGGCTAAAGTGGATCCACTCCCTTGGTTTTGAGAAAGTTGTTGTGTTAATGTTTCCTGGTATTTTAATATACAGTGAAGAGAGAGAGCGCTTGTAGAGAGGTGCTTTTTAATGTTCTGCAAACTGTAAATAAGAAAATCAGTAAATGAAGGTTAGTTATTAGTAACTGGATTTCTTCAAGGTGGCCCTCTGCACATTAGCACGGGGATGTAAAAGAGTAAACGGTTAACCGGTAAGCATTAGTTTTACTGGTTAACCGCCCTAAATGTTAATCCCAGCCGTGCACCTGTACTGCAACCTTCTAACAACTCGAGAGATCTATGTCCATTGCAGCCACTCAACCCCTCTCTCTTGTAGAGTTTTAAGGGTATAAAAGGAGCAGTGGCACAAACTACCCTTCAGTTCCTCGAGTTCAGGAATTCTTAACACAAGACTCCAAAGCAGTGAAGAAAGCAGGTAGGGAGTATGACTATGCAGAGGGTCATGTCAAAGAACTTCAATTACTGATAAGTAACCTTTACTTAAGGTATGATTAGAATTCATAAAACAACCTTGCAACAGTCTACAATAAAGACAGTGAGTAGGCATATCTTAGGTTTCTTCAGGACACTTCGATATCCCCAGGTGGCTGAATACATTCCAAGTCATAACAATCATCATATATAGAACCGGATTAATTTTCACAATCTTTGAACAATAACAAAGTGACCCTCTGGTCTCACTCTTACATCCCCCATAAGTCTAGGGAATTTGTAGATAGTTTTGTTCCCATTTAGATAATCAAATTTAAAACTGAACATCCAAAACATAGAGCCTTCCTCCCTGCGTGTGAATGAGGCTTGGGGAATTCAGCCTTCAGGCTACTGATTATCTAATCTGGATGGATCTGAGGACTTTGGTGCTTCTAATTCACTTTAGCAGGTGGTCCTCCAGAGGTAGTGGAGTAGAACCCTCAGTACTGATCTTCATTGACATGGACAGAGCCAGGAACCATTGCACTGTGTATGCTAAGCAGTCAACAAGCCCAGGTCCCCAGCACTAGAGTTGGCAAATCAGAGGATCTTGATGCCATTCATGCTGGGCATGGAACTCCTCTGGCAATCAGTTCTCCATAGTCAACAGTGTTTGATCATCAGCACTGGACTTGTTCACTCAGGAGAGATCTGGTGACCTTGGTGCTGCATACGGCAGGCAGAGAGTCACTGTGGTAAGCAGATCTGCAAATTTGGTGCTGGGCTTAGAAACTGCCAGACCAAAACAGCAATGAAAGATAGAAAGAAAGAGAAAGAGGAAAAAAAAGAGGAAGGAAGGAAGTTGAGGATGCAAACACCAAGATCTACCAAGGCATTTTCACGGAAATAAATGGAAGTCAGGAGCCTAAATGCCTTTGAGAATCTGTGCCAAAGTACAATCCAAGCTTACTGCAACTTCAGTAGTGAGAAGGAACTGAGGGGTGGTTGGCACAACTCCCCCTTTTATACCTTGAGAATTCTATCAAAACAGAGAGGTATTGCTGGGTGTGTTGCCCAGCAAACTGTGCTCACCACAAGATTCCAGAAGGTCCTGATGAAGCCACTTTAATTCCACAAGTGGGAATGCCCAAAGGCTGCTCAAGGAACTATATAATTTACCCTATTTATGCATATATTCATTATCTCAAAATTAATTAAATAAGGTCACTGGAGTGACTGAGTATCCAAAATGGCGTACTCATATACATTTTATAATAAATTTTATTTACTCTGGAAAGTCTGAAAGACCACATGCAATATTACAGATTCATTGTGATTAATCAGTTTATATTTTGAAACCCAAACAAATTTGAGAGAGAGAGAGAGAGAGAGAGAGAGAGAGAGAGAGAGAGAGAGCGAGCGCGCGCGAGCGAACGCGCATGTTTGTCTAAAATTAAGGTTAAAAAAGTGAAGCAGCTCAATAAATTGGTGTGGCAGCTTGAGGGAAGTTCACTAAGAGGCAATCTTGTAACAACTATACATAGGTACAACAGCTTACGATACACATCCCCTTCAATTTGTAGCTGTGGCCATTTGTGCAAGAGAGAGAATGAAACATAAGATGTAGGAGTAAGTCCATGTAGGTTTTGAAAAAACAGAGTGTAATTTTACATTGGCAACTGAAATGAATAGGGAACTAAAGTAAGTCAAGAACATAAGATCAGCTATACCTGTTTAGACCAATGGTCCATCTAGCCCAGCATCCTGTCTTCCAACAGGGGCCAATGCAAGTCTATGCCTAATACAGCAAGAAAACTGAATACAGATAAAACCTCACCCTCAGAGGTGTTCCAGTAAGCTTCCTTTTACAGACTAGTCTCCTTCTAGTCTGGGTCCAGCAATCACTCACACCCCCTGTAGTTACTGCCCTTTGTTCCAGTTTCTCTCAGGTATCCTTGGGGGTGGAGAGGCTATCTCTTGAGGCAGCAGAAGACAAAATGGAGGGGTCTCCCACAGGCTTAAAAAGACTACCTCTTGTGGGTGGAGACCCCCTCCTCTCTCCTATGCAAAGTCCAGCTCCAAGATGGAGTTTTGGAGTCACATGGGCAAGTTACAAGCAGCTGCCACTGCCCACATGCTATCTTGTCTGACTCCAGGAATACTTCTTATGTGGATTGGAGCCTTCCAAGATCCATTGCTCATTAAGTGTTTCTTGATTGGGCACTTAATTTGCACATTCCTTTCTCAAAAAGCTGACCAAATGCTTTACTAAGGCTATTTAAAAAGCAAACAAGTACACAGCCAATATGCATAACTTGGAATACAAAAATGATACATGCATACCAATAGAATGAATAGATTCAGTAGATCATAACCTTTACAGAGATATGTTACGTGGCATATGTAGCATAAAACATATTCCAGTTATGTCATATATATACATTCATAAGCATATTTCCATAAAGCCTTATGGGGTGCACCATCCGACAGAGAACTGGATAGGAGGAGGCTATAGACAGGAGAAATATAATAGTCAAAGAAAAAAGGTGGAGGTACAGATGGGGGATTTCAGCAGTGGTCAAATTGAAGGCAGTGTTTTACTGTATAGTGGTAATGTTTAGGTGGCAACAGACAGATTTACAGATATATTAAATATAACAGGAGAGATGTTCAGGATCAAAGATGACACCTAGGTTATGAATAAGAGGGACAAGTGGGAAGTCTAAATAGAGAAGAGAGAGCGAGCGAGAGCGCGAGGAAGAAGTTGACTTGCATCCCAGAGAAACACTTCCAGATGAAGTATTTAGAAACAAAGTCATAAGTTTACTGGTTAAGACAAGCAGGGAAAGAAAGAACAGAGAAGAGTCACTAACGGTGTCAAGAAATATGCACACTTGAGGATCATCAGCACGTAACTGCCAGTTAAAAGTAGAGATAAGATAATGAGCATAGAAAAGTGCAGATGGCCGAGACGTGAACCTTGTGGGTAGGACTCCAGACAGCTGGGGACTTGACCCAGAGAAGGAACCAACAGATTTGTTTTATTTTAGGACAATCAGAGAGGTCCTTGAAAAGAAGAATTATTCACAAGGCAGTAACGTGAGGAAGCAGTGTAGGGATCTTGGACAAAATATTAGGAGAAAAACAGGAGTCAAAAAAGAGGTGGAGAAGATTAAGGGAACAGTATTAGTGTATTTGGAGTTGTTGGGTGCAGCCAGCATTATCATGAATTAGGCCAGTCTTAAATACAAATTCCTTAAACCTAGATGGGAAAAGGCTGGAAGCATAGTCTATCACTAATAAGCAGCCCTTCCCTTCACTATTGAGTAGTTCATGATAAAACTATTTTTAGTTGGTGGCTATTATACAATGCTTTTAATAGCAATGACATTTACAATTTTTATTAACTGAATAACCTAAGCCAACTCTTACAAAGCAAAGCAGCAGATATGCAAGCTCATTGCAAGTGTTGGGTACATTTAAACATGTATTTAAATTATCTGACTGGTCAGATCTATGTTAAATGAAAACACCACATCATTACACATCCCAAATATTGGAGCTCGATGGTACCAGCAGCACAAAAAATTAAATATACTGCAAGTGTCTTTGACCAAAGAACAATTCAAAGTAGGTCAAAAAATTCTCTCCTCTCAGTAATTAAATACTAGTCTAAAGGATTCTAGATCATATTTTTCCCACCAAACCAAGAATTTCTTCCTGGAAATTAATCAGCATCTTAGAACACACATATTTATAATGTGACAAAAATAATTAAAAAAAAATCACACTGCATCATCAACTCATTCAATATCAGTGAGGGAAACAAGTCAGCTCAGTCTCTTGTTTCTTGAGCAACAAAACTTGACAAGCAAAATTCTGTAGAATTTTTACATGTTTCACAATCTGAGTAATAGGTTGAAGGCCAAGTGACTTTAACCTCCCAAAATTGCACAGTCTGGAGCACAGATCCTTAACCTGTAGCTCCTCAGCTTCACATAGCTCATAATAGTCCTCTTTATGGCATATTTATGTCTGGTGCATCACTCACTTTGAGAGTGGATCTTATGGTGCAAAAACCTCTCCCCAGTTTGGCTGATATACATGAATCAAGCAAAGCAGGTAGTGCTGAGCAAACAAAGCTCCCACATTTTTAGATATCAGATCTATTTCCATTTTTCTCACCCTAAATAGATAAGGTAGAAAGTATCCAGAATCAGGGAGAGTAGGGGAAACACCACATCTATTACAGGAATCAGAAAAATGGGAATGGGAGGGAAATTAAAATGTTATAGCACAACGATGCAATATCACCAAACACACATCTTGGCATAAAACTTGGACATTATCATGTTGTTTTATGGATCTTAGTTATTTAATCAGATGACAAACTATTCCAGCTGCTAAAAGCTGAGCATCATTTGCCCAAACAGAGTATTATTTTAAGTGGAAATTACTTGAATTTAAGATATTTGTTACTTGCCCCCACCGTGACTATACACTAGTGTTGTAGATTTCTGCTTTGGTTCAGAGAGTCCTAGTGTTTAGACTGCATTGATTGGTTAGTTTTAGGATCTCAAAGATGAACTGATGTTAGCTCACCAGCTAAAATAATGTATCCCTTTTTCTCTATCAGTATCCAATGCTCATAAATGCATTCAGTACAGAATAATTTTTCATGTAATATTGTTTCTAGTGAGGCAGCTCTAAAGCCTAAAGCTGTTGCAATTTTAAATTACTGCTGCCTTGCACATTCTTCAACACAAAATGACTAACTGCTGCACATTTATTTACTGGTGACCTCTATGGGTTGATCAGACCTTGGGATTATTTTAAAGTGATTGTACTAGCTCTGAACTCAAGTTCATAGACCACAGCTTGACATTATAGCATCAAAAATAAAAGTAACCTCAAACAGAGACCTCATATTACAGAATTTCTCTCACTGACAAACCTTCCCTAACTAAAAGCTTGATAATTTCAAGCATCATGACATCATTAATATTCAGGCTGTCTCTCCTAATTTATCATTCCAAGGCTCAGCAGCGAATAGATTAGAAATACAGATATATAATACATAACTATGGATCATGGGTGGGATTTTCAAAAGTGCTCAAATGGGAGCAGTAAGGTCAACTGAGCGCTTTTGAAAAATCCTTCCCCACATATGTAACTGCAAATATACACAGGATCTCACACACTCAAATAGATGTGTATTATATAAATACATAAACACATGCCCCTACAAGTTTATTTAATAATTACTCAAGTATTAAAAGATAACATACTATGGGAAGCTTTGCAGTGTGTTATGTAAGATGGATGCGTGAATGAATTTTGTCTATTTTCAAACTTTAAACATTGTGGGTTTGAAGTTCATCTTAAATGTTAATGGGTTTACATTTCACTTTGGAGACACTGAGGAAAGAAGCAAACGGGGAGATAAACAAAACTTCTATTAAAACACAAATAGAGTATATGATATACCATAACTAGAGTTTCAGATGAACTGATGTTCATGTTAGTCTGTATCCGCAAAAAGAACAGGAGTACTTGTGGCACCTTAGAGACTAACAAATTTATTTGAGCATAAGCTTTCGTGGGCTACAGCCCACTTCATCGGATGCATGTATATGATATACCACAACTTCACTTGTGACAACCTAGTGTTTGGAAGACATTCTTTATCTCCGATATACTGCACAGGTTTTTCTTTACCTAAATCTCTCACCCCTGAATATTTAAAAAAAAAAATTTCACCTCGTCTTGAGAAACCAAAAGAATAGCTCAGCTTGTTGAAGCCCGTCCTCTCAATACCAGAAGATCATGGTAGCTCATAGATAGTGTACAATGTAATAGAAAATTGCCTTATATCAATGCATGTACAATAGTGATAAACTTGTAAATTCCTATAATGTTATCAACAAATGGCATCAATGAAATAGTCATACTGAATATGAAAAATGTTTGTACAACATGGTACCTAATTCCCCTTCCATTAATTCTGTTTCAATACTATTGTCAGGTCTTGAGGCTTTTTTTAAAAAAATCACTGTAGTAGATACAAATTGGAGGTCATAAACATGCTAAAATTTTCCATTTTCTTTTTGGGTTCCCAGTACTCTCCTTCTACAGCAAAACCTTTGGCATGAGAAAAAGAAGTCAAATTTCAGTGGCTCTGAAGCCACAGAGAACATGGTAGATTCTCCCATTCAATGGAAAGAGGTTTCAGAGACCACAGACTGGGAGGGATGTAGCTGTTTAAACTCAGGGAGACCAATGTTCTGCACAGAACTCTGCTACCAACTCAGTGGACCATTTAGGCATCCGGGGGGACAGCCTGCCTCTCCGTTCAACTTCCAACCCCTTTAACAGCACCTAGAGTATGTCTACATTGCAATTAAACACCCCCGGCTAGCCTGGTTCAGCTAACTCAGTCTCATGCTGTGAAGATGTAAAATTGTGGTATAGATGTTTAGGCTTGGGTTCAAGCCTGAGCACTGGGACCCTGCAAAGTGGAAGGGTCCCAGATTTCGGGCTCCAGCCTAAGGCCAAATGTCTATACCACAATTTTACAGCCCCACAGCACAAGCCCCATGAGCCTGAGAATGATGACCCACCCAGCTGTGGGGTGTTTAATTGCAGAGTAGACATACCTGTAAGGGCCTACTGTGGCATCTGTGAAGGGAAAGCAAGCCATGTTGGCTCAGTTCCACCCCTTCCAAAGGCACAGCTCCCTACTCAGACGAAGGTACACTTAGATTGTAATACAATCCTGCAAGTGCTAATGGATCCTATGGAATTATTCTGGGAAAGTTCTATGGCAGTGGTGGGCAACCTGCGGCCCGCCACTTCCCGCAGCTCCCATTGGCTGGGAACGGCGAACCACGGCCACTGGGAGCCGTGGGAGGCAGTGCCTGCGAATGGTCAAAGTCAGCGAAATGTCCCATGGCCCGCAATCAGATTGCCCTGATGGGCCACAGGTTGCCCACCACTGTTGTATGGCCTATGTTATATAAGAAGTCAGATTAGCTGATCGCAATAGTACCTTGGAATTTATTAATTACCTGGGAAGTAGTTTCACTGGGAGTGGACAAAGGGATAGCTGGGACAGGACCATAATTTTGTTCCAAAAATAGTAACAAAATCTTTAGCTAATTTAATAGAGTGTTTTCTACTTCCTCTGCATAGACTGCAGAAATTCAAAAGAGAGGCTATCTAGTCTGAAATTCTCACATAAATATTGCTAGGAGAGTCAAAAACTTAAATGGACAGATCCAGGGGAAGATAGTGTTTTCAAAGGAAGCAAAGAATACAGGAAAGCAGACCTCCTCTAATAACTGTATTTGGGATAAGGCCTGGAGTTAATTATAGTTCAAGTATACATTATATAGTCACATTCCTTGTACAACAGATATCACAACCTAGCATTTCAATCACAGTTGTTAAAATGTACTGATTGTATGCATAAATGTACGCATTATAAAACAGGCAGATGGTCTGTTTAGCCAGACACATTATAGTCAGACATTTCTTATCAATTGTACTGATTCAGTACTAATGAGAGTAAATGGAGACAGATTTACAAGATGTCTCTATGTATGCCCTTAAAATATTTTACTCCAGAAATATTAATGCTATCTTTGTGAGAACAATAATGTATTTTATTATAGAACACAGCTTTGACATCTGTAAACTGCTACCGGGTTGGTATCTGCGACTACAAATACATTTTTGTTCAGAAAAAAAGTAGTATTATTTTGGTGCAAACACCCCTCATTTTCTCTTTTCATGCCATTCTAAAATTACTATTGTCCCAAACGATAGCTATATTCTACAGAAGTATAGAGCCTGTAACATAAGCTCAGTTAGTCTAACCCATGGTTTTCCTCAAACCACGAGCCACATTCTAAGTGGGATGTGAAGGAGGTGCCCATGTGATCACATCCCACTTTCCATGGAGAAGGAAAAGGGAGGGGGGAAGCCCCAAAGGAGCTAGGACCAATCAAGAGCCAGGGAAGGAGAATAATCAACCAGCTCTCTCCCTGCCCCACTCTGCCCTCTCCCACTTTAATTGTCACAGTGGAGCTCTCATTGTCCTCTTTCCTTCCTCTACCCATCTGCACAGTGCTCAGCTCTAGAAACGGCTACTCTATAGGCTGTGGCAGCCTCTCTCCGAGAGGAGAGCTGAATGGGTGGGAGAGTAGAGAAACACTCATTGTTACAAAGACTCGCCCTCCCAGCAAACACCAGTAACTCCCACCAGCTCTACACCAACTTCCTGCCAACACTGTCCCGGCCAATCCACACTAGTCCTACCTCAGCCACCTCGCCCCTCACCATTGCTATCCTCCCACTCCACAGTGCCTAAAACCTCCTATTGTTTCTTCATGGGGATCTCAGGGCCAAAAACACTGAGGAAAAAAAAACAACTGGTCTAAATGGTTGGCAGTTCTTAATGCCCTAGCAATTCTATGCACAAAAACAACCTTACTGAGTGTAATTACCCTAATTGGAATCTACCACAATGCTGGGGCCAGTATTCTTTTTGTCAGGGTTTTGGAAAAGGTTTGAAGATATGTTCCCCTAACTATGAAGAGGTGGAACGCAACTTCTGTAGGTTTATGGCTGACTGGCTGTGCTGCTGAGATTTTAACTGTGTTTATTAATAATGTTAGGGCATGTAGAGCCTTGGATAGGCATCGTCTTATATTTTTAAACATAAATAAATAATTGCTCAGAAGAAGATGATCTATGAGACTCTTACTGACTACAGCTAGACTTTTGTTTTAAAACCTGGTCTTTAAAATTGTAAGATGGTACCTGCAGCAAAGTGCCAGCTAAAATGGCCTGCTGGTATTTGTTGTGGGATGTTCATATTCCATGACATGCCACAGGGTGCAAACTTACTCCTAACAGAGATCTGTGGAGAGAACTTGAGCCTCCTGGTGAGCAGTACACAGAGGTTTGGGACACATTCCTTATCCATTGCCAGGCTACAGATTGCCAACCTTCTCTATCAGGCATGGCAGAGCTGTTTGTGGTAGGTAGAGCTGGGAAAGGAAAGGAATTCACTGAGTCTTGGGGCCTGCCAAGGAGAATTCACCTGACTGCTTTCACAGGTGCCCCATATTTGTTAGAATTGGCTAGGGTTGCCAGGCATCCAGTTTTCAACGGGAACAGCCTGGTCAAAAAGGGACCCTGGTGGCTCCGGTCAGCAGCTGACCAGGCCACTAAAGTTTGGTGTGCCGCTGTGGCCAGCTCTGCGCGGCTCCTGGAAGCAGACGGTGTGTCCCACCAGTTCCTAAGCGCAGGGGTGATTAGCTGGGCTGCACGCGCTGCCCCCACCCTGAGCACCAGCTCCACAGCTCACATTGGCCAGGAGCCCAAACACTCTCCCAGAGCCCGCACACCCTCAGACACCCCAACCCTCTGCCCAACCCTGAGCCTCCTCCTGCACTCAAACTCCCTCCTCAACACTCCCTTCCTCACTCTGAACCTCTCAGCCCCAGCTCAGAGCACCACCCTGAACCCCATGCCCCTCATCCCCGCCCTACCCCAGAGTCCACACTCCCAGCTGGAGCCCTCACTCTCCCACACACACACACACCCATCCCCCTGCCCCACTCTGGAGCCCCCCCACACCCTGAACCCCTCATTTCTGGCCCCACCCTGGAGCCCGTACCTCCAGCCCAGAGCCCATACCCCCTCCTGCACCCCAACCCGGTTCCCCAGCGTGGAGTCCCCCTCGCACCCCAAACCCCTCATCCTCAGAGCCCACACCCCCAGCTGGAGCCCTTACCTCCTCTTGCACCCCAACCCTTTGCCCTAGCCCGGTGAAAATGAGTGAGCAAGGGTGGGGGAGAGTGAGCAATGGAGGAGGGTGGTGGGGCCTCAGGGCAGGGCAAGGGTGTTTGGTTTTCTGCAGTCAGAAAGTTGGCAACCATAATTGGCACTTCCAACACCAGTTCCTTCAGTGTTGTGGTGTTTTTTGTGATTACAGCCTATTTAATAAGTTTTCCAGGTCTAGCTCTCAGAGTGTCAGTTTAGAGTTAGTACACCTTCCTGATATGGAAAATGTCATGGTTTAAATGTTTAGTGTCTCAATATCATCCCATCAATTGCATATCTATTGGGACTTTATTATACACTAATATTTTGAGTAGAAGTACTACTGAGGAGTTTTTAAAGCTATGTATAATACCAAATTATTATACCACTCATTAGTTCAGTAGTTACCTTAATACCAATCTATGTAAAAAACAAACAAACAAACTGACAATTGTGCTGCAAAGACAGACATTTTATTTGTGAACAAATAGATTTGTTCTTATTTGGTTATAACTTCAAATGTTCTTATTCACTCAATATTTTAGTGTCACAGTACCATTAAACAATGTCTAAGATGGCCAGATTGCTAAATTTTTAAATTAGAATTTGCACACATCTTTTCCTTTTGATAATTCAAATTCTGTATCAAATGGCTAAAGTAGATGCAAGATAAACCTCTTTAAAAATACAAAGCACCCTAACTAACTCTGTCCATAAATAATAGGTAAAAACCAGATAATGTGGGTTGGTCTACTATAGAAAATTCGATCAACCCAGCTATGTTGGTCACTTCTGAGCGACGTTGTTAAGCCAACCTGAGTCCCCATGTAGACAGCACTAGTTCAACGGCCAAATTTTTTCATTGTCCTAGCTACGACAGAAGGACATTGGGGAGGTGGATTTACTTCAGCAATGGAAGAACCCTGTCTGTTGCTGTAGTGTCTATGCTAAAGCTCTATAGCAGTGCTTTTTTACATTTGGGACAACTTATTTCAGTTAATTTCAAGACACTATGACATTACTTACAGAAGTTCAGCCATTTGAGGTTTACTTCCTGAAAAGCAGAAATATTTTTATAGCATAAACAGTTATTACAAACAACTTCTAAAATAAAGATTAACTTTCAAAAATGATTCCAATTCTCCCAAAGCAGATCACTATATTAACATATTGCAAAAACATGTAGCACACTGTAGTTAAAGATGAGATAAAAATGTCACTGGTATAAAGTCAATAAAATTTAAACTAAAGTCAGCTATATGAAGTGTAACACTTTCTCTGAAGCTTTTACACTGAAATACAAAACACAAATTAACTGTCACGTTTAAGCAATTATCCTTCATCAAAATGATCAAAAACCTAATTTACACAAAAAATGTAGTGGATACATTTCCAATTCCTCCTCAAGCTTGCCCAAGACAGCGTAACTGATGTAAACTAATAACATTGTTCATTTTACACAGGTGGAGCGAGCCAAAGCTTTAAAGGTGATGTTTTAAAAAAAATAGATGGAATCACTGTGATTCTGGCTATAAGTGAAAGATTTTTGTTGATTCTGTGCTTCTAGATTTGAAATTCCCTTTTAGCTCAATATCCCACTCAATTTCAGAATTCAGTTTCCCTTTCAGAGTATTGATAATATAGAATATCAGTGTTGGAAAGGACCTCAGGAGGCCATCTAGTCCAACTGCCTGCTCAAAGCAGGACCAATCCCCAGACAGATATTTTCCCCAGATCCCTAAATGATCCCTCAGGAATTGAACTCACAACCCTGGGTTTAGCAGGCCAATGCTCAAACCACTGAGCTATCTCTCCCCACCCTTTGCCTGAGTTGTTGAAAGTGTAGGCCCAGGCATATTTGTAGTACACTAGCATGATGTCGTTTATGGAGTAAAAATATAAGTGCAGATTGATATGTATAAATCTCACTGAGGTCCCAGAAGACTGGAAAATTGCAAACATAGTATTCACCTTCAAAAAGGGGGGGAAAGGAGGAACTGGACAATTATAGACCAGTCAGCCTAACTTTGATACTCAAAAAGATATGGAATAAATTTGTTCAGACTTGGAGGATTATAGGATAGCGAGGTGATAATTAATAGCCAACACAAACAGATTTGTCAAGAACAAAATCATGACAAACCATTCCTTTTTAACAGGCTAACTGACCCAGTGATGGGGAGAAGCAATAGACATGATATATCAGGATTCCATAAGGCTTTTTGAGACACAGGCCTGCATGACATTCTCATAAGCAAACTAGGGAAATACTGTCTAGATTAAATTACTATAAAAGTAGGTGCACAAGTGGTTTAAAAGTCATACTCAAAGAGCAGTTATCATCAAACTAGGAGGACATATCAACTGTGGTGTTCTATCTTAGGACCAGTACTTCTTCATTAACAACTTGGATGATGGAGTGGAAAGTATGCTTATAAAATCTGCAGATGACACCAAGATGGGAGAGGCTGCACCTTGGAGAACAGGATATCAATTCAGAATGATCTTGATAAACTGGACCATTGGTCTGAAATCAATAAGATGAAATTCAGTGAAGACAAGTGCAAAGTACTATGCTTATGAAGGAAAAATCAAATACACAAACACAGAATGGGAAATAACTAGCTAGGCAGCAGTATTGCAGAAAAAGATATGAGGTTATAATGGATCACAAATTGAATACGAGTCAACAGTATGACACTGCTGTGACACGGGCAAATGTCATCCTGGGGTGTATTAATAGGAGTGTCATATGTAAGACATAGGAGGTAACTGCTCCACTGTACTCGGCACTAGTGAGCTATGTTAATTTCTGGGCACTGTGTTTATTTCTGGGCACCACACTTTAAGAAAGATGTGAAGAAATAGGAAAGAGTACAGATGACATCAACAAACAGGACCTCCGAGGAAAAGTTGAAAGAACCGGACATGTTTAGTCTAGAAAAAAGACGACTAAGGCTAGATCTACACTGGGGGGGGGGGGAGAATCGATTTAAGATACGCAAATTCAGCTACACGAATAGCGTAGCTGAATTCGACGTAACCGAGCTGACTTATCCCGCTGTGAGGACGGCGGCAAATTGACTGCCGCGGCTCCCCCGTCGACAGCGCTTACTCCTACCTGCGCTGGTGGAGTACGCGCGTTGATTCGGGGATCGATTGTCACATCCCAACAAGACGCAATAATTCGATCCCCGAGAGATCGATTTCTAACCGCCGATCCAGGCGGGTAGTGAAGACAAGCCCTGAGGGGGGATATGATAACAGTCTTCTAATATGGAAAATGTTGTTATAAAAAGGATGGTGATCAATTGTTCTCCACGTCCACTGAAGGAAGCAGTAGCAATAACTGGCTTAGTTTGCAGCAAGGGAGATTCAGGTTAGATATTAGGAAAAGCTTTCCAATTATAAGCACTGGAATAGGTTGCCTAAGCAGGTTGTTGAAATCCCATCATTGGAGATTTTTATTAACAGGTTAGACAATGATGATGGGATGATCTAGGTATAACCTAATCCTGCCTCAGTGAAGAAGGCGATGGACCAAATGACCTCTCAAGATCTCTTCCAGCCCTATGTTTCTATGCTTAATCAATGAAAAATCCCAACATATTGCTTTGAAAATTGAAAAGTACATATGGGACAAAAGCAATGAAGAAAATATTCTGGTGATGTAAACCCCCCAGAATTTTTTTTTCTCCCAATACACACTACCTCATAACCTTACTAATGGAAATGGAATCATGAGTGTTCCTGAATTTAGTTTTTCTTGCAACCACATAGAAAGCAGTCCGTTAGATATAACATTTGGGGAGGAAGACAGAATAAGGAAGAATGACAAACTAAAGAAGCCAAACACAACAGTAGTTGTTTTCTACTTCAAATTAAGAAAATAAAGTTAGTTTCTAATTATTTATTTAAAAATCAGTGAGACAGATGGATGTTGTTACTGAGTCAGACAATAAATAATTATTTTAATGCTGAAAAGGTAGTATATATTTTGTTTTTAAATTAACCCTGATTTTCCTCTTCCCATTGTTGCACTCCTGTCCTCATTAGGAAAGACAAGCTAGAAGTTCCCTCTAAAATAGATTGTAATGTACCAGCTAGAGCAGTTGGTGGAGAGTCTGATGAGTCTTTATAGAGACATATCCCTTAGAATAGTAGAAACACATTTGATAAATCGAGAGCAATTGGTAAACTTACCTTCAGCTGTGTTACAAACCAAAAATATTCTCTAACATAAAGAATAGTTCTCTAACATACTGACACAAAGAGAACTTACCAGGAGAGATAGGTTGAGCGGTTGTTGAAAACAAAATTAAGAACAAATCAGTGTATACTAGTGTAAACAAAATTTGCTAAAAACAGATGGGAAAAGAATCACTAGTGGGACAAACGTTATGTGCTCCCCATTAATAAGGTTTGTTCCTAAAGTCTGCACCATGACACTTCCATGTCCGCAACTTCCTCTTTAGATGGGGAACCCAAGCACTGCCTAAAACAGTAGTTCTCAACCAGGGGCACGTGTACTCCTGGGGGAAACACACAAGTTTTGCAGGGCATAACATCAACTTATTTAAATATTTGCCTAGTTTTAGTACACGGTAAATAAAAAGCACTAGTGAAGTCAGTACAAACTAAAATTGCATACAAATGACTTGTTTATACTGCTCTATACACTATTCACTGAAATGTAAGCACAATATTTATATTGCAATTTATTTCTTATATAATTATATGTAAAAATGAGAAAGTAAGCAATTTTTCAGTAATAATGTGCTATGATAGTTTTGTATTTTTAGGTCCAATTTTGTAAGCAAGTAGTTTTTAAGTCAGGTGAAACTTGGGGGTACACTAGACAAATCAGACTCCTGAAAGGGGTACAGTAGTCTGGAAAGGTTGAGAGCCACTGGCCTAAAAGTCATACACTTGAGGCATCATCCCGCAAACAATGACATAACAAGAACATTTAATGAACATTGCATGGATAATGTTACTCATACGTAAGTATTTGCGTGATCAGGACTTCTGTCTCAAATAAAAAACTAACTAGCAAATATATATGCATCATATCTATTGCTTTTTAAGGTCAAAAATGCATCTTCCCCATGTCCCAAGAAAAAGAAGTTAAAAGAAGAAATACATGTGGGAATTGAGAAGATAGATGTAGATAATTATCTAAATATAAAATAAACATTTCCATGGGTTTCTTATGAGCCTTCATACTTCACTGACTATTAAATACACAGTGAATTGTCTACACCACATTCTTAAAATGAAGAGATTCTCTTTTTAATTCTGACCAGTATTCATGCCAACCCGCGTAATATGCTATTTGGCAAAAAATGAAGCAGCAGAGTCCCTAGGCACAGGGCAATTCTGAGGAGCAACTGACATTTTGGTGGTTCCCCATGTATAAACCTCCTGCTTGGAATCATTGATATGAGGCTAATGGAAGCATTCCACTATTACAAGGACTTCCAAGTAACTCAAGCAAGGGGTTAACTGTAGTAAGTATAGAAATGAGCAAATTAATATGAGCTAACAAAGACCAGTATTTAAATACAAAAGAGCAATGTCCTTTCTTCTTTCCATAAGATAACTATAAAAAAAATAAAAAAAGAACCACAAAAACTAGAATCTTACAGAGTAAGCTGGGTTTTAAAAGCCAGAATTATGTCACCATGTAGTCACAATAATACTTTACATGCTGGTATTATTTGTTTTAGAAGGGTTATCCAGATGAAATTTTGCAATATATTTTTTGAAAGGAGAACCAGCAACCCTAGGCTACATGAATCATCAGAGTGATTGCCAAACAAATAAAGCAATAATGCCAGACAAAATGATATTTTGAAGAATACTGTACTACTTAGGTGTTCTTTCACTACCAACTCTACTCCTCTTTGTCCTGGCAATCCTTACACTGCTCTGGGATTTGAGTGCTAGTGGCAAATGCATGTCAATCACTGTGTCATCTCCTGATCCAATAAGTGGCACAGGCATTGCTGTGGGAAGGCTCAGTGTCATAGCTGCTAGCACTCTGAATATGTCTGGGATCATCCAGGGATTTGCAAAACTGTCCTGGACATGCACAGACCTTGTATCTTTTGCAGATGTAGCCAAAGAGTTTTTTGCTGCAGTGGCTAGGCATCACAGTGAAGAAGGCTAGCTGGAGGTTGCTGCTTCTTATCCTTCTATGCAGCTGGACTTTTAGTATTGCCAACCTAGAGCACAGAAAAATCATTATTCAGGTGCAAAAAAGTATGAGATTTTTAAAATATATTGTTGTTTTTATTTGCTTTATTTGCAAACTTTTCTTCATAACCATGGTAGTTATTTTATTTTTAAGTTAGAAAAGTAACGAAAGCTGGGTTTCCACAGGCTCAGGCCTTCAGTAAACACCAAATACAAGTTTTGTTCATAAGCAGGGAGCAGAGAATGGTAGAGTAGCTGCTGCCAAAATCTCTATACCTGGGCCTGGGCAGTAGGGGGAGAAAAAAAAAAGAGGAGTGGGGAGAAGGAAAAATGAAAAAAATTTATTGAGGAGAGAAAAAAGGCACCTTGAGAGTAGAGACAGTCGAGGAGAGATGCTCCCTGAAGTTGCCTGCTGGTGAGACACAAACCTGCCTCCCCCTGAATGTATGTTAGAAGGTAGGATAGCAATGTTATATATAGGCTTCCTTTCTCCCTCCCTAAAACAACTACAGGAACAGTGGGAGAGAAGCCCTTGTGGGGGACGGGGAGGGAGTGTGGAAAAAAGGAAATCACAGGGTTCCACTGGGGCTCTAGATGAACACCTGAACTTCTGGATGCTTGTCTGAACTCCAAGCTTTTGAGGGTCTCCCACACGCTGGCAAAAATCAGGAAGGGGAATTAATAAGGGCAAAGCTTTGAAATACTCATCAAGATTTATGTTAGGAATAATCTGAATTTCACCCAGGTATGCACACTGTGCAATCTTCCGCTGGATGGGTTCCAAGGAGGCCCCATTTTATTTGGAGAAGTGCCTCTGGAAAAATGTTTTAAACTCTCTAATCTCAATCGTTCCCCCCCCCCTTTTATTGAAGACCAATTTAAATGAGACTTATTGGGTCTTTAAGAAAAAAAGAAAAAAGAAAAATAAAAACCACCCCACCTTACCATATGAGTTTTTTCCCCAAGTTCTCAGAGCATTCTAAAACTACGTTTATGTTTAAAACAAAAAGCACTTGAACAGCAACTACATAGCAAAGACTCACATTATATGAACACAAAGTTATGCCCTTTTCTCTTCATTTGGGTCCATCACTACTGACGAAATGACAGTACACGTTTTAAAATATTAACTGTTTTTACAGTATAGAATATAAAAAGCTAGATTTTTGCTAAAGTACCTTAAAAAAGGAGTAGAACAGTTCATTTAAACAAAAAAGATCAACAACCACATACACACACTTCTTTAGCTGCTTTACATTCCAAATAGACTGAATAATCAACATATATGTGAGGGTTTTGACAAAAGAATTCCTCGAGAGAGAGAAAAACAGGGAAGTCAGGAAGAGAATAAGAGAATGTCCTAAAAAACCCTGAGCACATATAAATTATTGTTAACTCACATTGTAAATTGCCTGTCCACTACCAGCTATCAGAGTAATGTAACGAGAGAAAAAAAATGTTTTTCAATCACTGTCATCCATCATCTTGGTAAACAAGTAAAATGTATACTCTGCCATCTGCTAGCTATTAGCTTGTATAATCATAAAATATCATGTAATGCAATCATAAAAATATACTATTATTACCTACTCTTTCAATTTATAAACAAATATTTCTACCTGTCAAATGATTTCATACTAGCATGGGGCTTGAACCTTCTGTAATGCTTACCATCAATCTAGTCATCAATCTAAGATATGGCTGTCTCCAATTCAGTCCTTCTACATTTAGAAAATGCTCAGTATGGCAGTACTCGGTTTAATCCCACAAGATATTGTATGAAAAGAAGGGTCAGTAAATGATCTGGCTGTCAGGGCCCTAAACAGTTCAACACTCAAGAGCTATGAGACAATCACTGCTGTTCATCAAACAGCCTTCTTGAATGCCACCAAGGCGGAAGACATTTCTGAGTTTCAAAGGAAATCTTTTATGCACTTTATATTTTTTTTGAGTTAAATAGATATTGCATGATCATTTAAAACAAAAATTTCACCAGAAATAATACATGATTGTAAAATTAAGTATAGCTTGTTAAAATCAAATCTCCTTAAGATCGGTTAGAAATAATGCAATTTTAACATATGATTGGTACAAGAGAAAAGTTCAAGCCTTTTTTAAAAATAGGTTTAGAAGTAGAACTATTTAGAATATAAGCACCATAACTGCTAGATGACTAACAGATTACAGAAATAATTTTTAAAACTATCAAATATTTAAAAATTTGATCTTTAATATGAATGGAAATTGGCAGCTTTTTTTCTAATGGGAAATGTTTTTGTTAATTTATTTAAATTTGAGATGTAAGATATTGTATATATAATCACTGTTATGTAGGTTTAATTCCTAGTGGTTTCTTTACTAGTTTCCAAACGATACAATTATAGAAACTGTCAATGTTTCTTTATTTCATCTCCCAATTAACATTTGCCAAAATTATTAAATGATTATGCTAACATCAACTTCTTGGGACACCTTGGGAAGTGGTGGGTGAGGTGCAAAGGTGGTATGTGTGCTTCTCCAGTCCATGACCAGCTGAATATCAGACCAATCCCCTGACATAAGTTAAGGTTGCCTTTAAATCAGTGGGACATAGGGAAGTCTCAGCCAAGCCCCTTTCCCTCAGCTATGCACTCATGTCAACAGCAAAGCAAGGGTGACACACAAGACATTATATTGGTGCTACACCACCAAATGTTCCTCTTACACTGGGGTGATCCTTCTGCTGACCAGCTGTACCGACTTTAGGACCAACATCTGCTAGTACTGTGGCACAAAGCAGCCGTATCAGACCTGAGATTCTGTGGTGGTATATTATATGGAGAGCTGGTGACTATATTTTGGACATCTGTCATTACAAATGATCATTGTGACTATTTTGAGAATCTCTATTACCACCACTGTGTGCAGTCAGCCTATGAAATTTAGCACAAAGAAAGCCCTAGGGATGGAGGAATGCCTTTTCTTTATCCCTTGACTCCCCTCCCCCCCCATTTTAAACTGTTAGAAATCACCACTTCCTTCTCTCGTTTGCATTGTTCCGGAAAATTTTGACGCATAGTAAGATGATGATGATGATGATGATTGTTGTTTGGACATTTGACTGGTCCAAAACTAAATTGGTCAATTGACCAAATATTGGTCAAATATTTTAAAGCACTAATTTATTAAAACAGTACCAAAAAGAATAAGGTTTTATAGTCTCTAATAGGCATAGATTTAGGTAAATATTTATGTCTAATTACCAAAAAATAAGTTACTTTAATTAATTATTTTAAGTCCGCAAAATGTGAAACAATGAAATGAAGTACTAAAGAAAGAATAATCATTATTACCTTTTTAGCAATGTTAGCTTAGCATTTAAATGTGAACTTTATTCAAGATGGAACAGTTACACAAGAAATTAAAAAAATGTATCTGAAATAAAGCAAACGCATACCAACTATAAAAGAACAAAGTCATTTTTAAATGCATTTATGCTAGGCAGGAGTAGGCAAATTCTTCGAACAGCTTAATGGCTGTGCATCTATTCTCTGTGTGGGGGGAGGAGTTTAATGACTGTTGAACCCTCTACTCCCTCTCCCACTTCCTTAGGAGTTAATTTTTGTATGTGTCCCTAATCAGTTTAGATTGTAAATTCTTCAGAGTATGAACAGTGTCTTAATTTGCTTAATGTGCTTTATAAACCACCATGTGCATTGTGGCCTGTTATATACATAAATATATGCATGGATACATAAAATGTTTGTTTCTAGAAGATGCCAGCCAGTCAAAATGATCAACTTTCAATCAGTTCACCTTTTCCCCTACACATGGCATTAGTATGTTGTAAAGTGAGTGATCAAGACATTTAAGTAGGCTTGCTAAGTGATAGCACCATGACAGAATCAAAAAGGTGGGCTGCCAGGGACATCAGGGCATTCTTACTGGAATATTTGACAATATTTGACCGTGGTCAAGTAATAGGCAGTCAACTGACATTGTGTGACCAGTCAATTGACTGGTTTCCCAAGACTATTATGTAGCACCTAGGAACCCTAGTCAAGGATCAGGAACCCCACTGTGCTAGGCACTGTATAAACACAGAACAAAAGATAGAATGTAAGCTTTTGGTGGAAGGGCTAAATACAACAGAACATAAGCTCTCTGAAGAACCAGGCCCATGCCACCACAAAAGCAGTAGTATTACCACACCACACTGGAAATGCCTGGGAGTTGCCAGAGTTACTGAAGTGGTGAGGAGTCTAAACTCCACTATTTCCTCTCTCCTGGAAGGCAAGAAAGCTGGTGCCACCTAACCCAAAGGCCTAACTGGGCCTGCAGTAACTATTGGTGGTAGAGCACAAAGGGAACTGCTACCTATGATGTGTGGTGCTATAAAAATTAGCTTAGCCCTTGAGAGATGCTATGATTAAGGCTATGTTTTAGTCACAGGTATTTTTAGTAAAAAAAAAAAAAAAAAAAAAAAAAAAGGCAGTAAAAAGAAAATTCACAGCCCATGATCTGTCCATGACTTTTACTATATACCCCTAACTAAAACTTGGGCCAGGGGCAGGCTGGGGGTGCCGCAGGTGCTCTAGAAGGTTGGCCCGGGACCCCCGTTGGTGCTAGAGGGGAGGCAGGCCAGGGCATGCAGCCCCTCACTGGTGCTGGAAGGGGGGGCCAGGCAACGGCATGCGGCCCAGGACCCCTGTTGGTCCTGTGGGAGGGAGGGTTAGCTCCAACCGGCTTATCCCTGCAGCTCTTAGGAGGAGGAGCGGCCAGGGGAGCTCCATGGCACACGCTGCTCCTGCCACAAGCGCTGACTCTGCAGCTCCCAGTGGCCGGGAACCACAGCCAATGGGAGCTGCAGGGGCAGCGCCTGTGGGCGCAGGCAGCACATAGAGGCCCCCTGACCACTTCATCTTGGAGCTGCAGGGACATGCCAGTGGGAGCCAGGTAGCCCCCCACCAGATAAGCCCCACCACGTGCCCCAACTCCCTACCCCAGCCCTGAGCCCACACCCACACACCCAAATGGCTGCGGCTGGCCCAGGGGCTGCCCAGCTCAGGCAGCCCCTGGGCCAACACCAGCCGCTGCAGAAGTCATGGAGATCATGGAAAGTCATGGAATCAGGTGACTTCCGTGACCTCTGTGACAGACACGCAGCCTTAGCTATGAGTGACCAATTGCAACAAAGTGTGCAGATCTAGTGGGTGACACATCATTATCTGGGGATGAGGATGGATCACAGGACCCACCAGAGCAATCCTGGTGCTACTGCTAGGGCGAAGTACCTTGATGAGGACAAGTTCTATGCCTTTTTAAAAACAGCAGTTTTCCATTTTCAGTTTAGAATCATGCTTTCAAATACTGAAACTGAAGTCTGTTTTCTCACCAATCAGTCATCCTGTAATTTTCTACCTTACCACATTACTTAACAAATATAAAAAGAAGAGTTCATCTCCTTTACAAATTTCTTTGGCACATTTTCAAAATAGGAGCGTCATAAAGTACTGTACCCTTAAGGTAAATTTTTAGCCTGGGAGATACCTGGCTAATTCCAACGACCCCTACTGAAACTTTTCAGACCTGTCTGTCTGAAAAGGGAAAGCTTTTGAAAGTCTCATGTAGGCGTCTTAGAAGGAAAGGAAGAATATAATCCAGCCTTCACTAATAGAAACCTACCATAAAAATCAATATGCTATTCCTTCAAATAGCAGGTGAGTATAATCAACAAATAAATCAAAACTAAAAAAATGTTTTAAAACCCCAGGAAATCAGAAGAATTTACAATGTTACTAGTTATAAACCTTTGACACTTCACTATAGCTCACTGTTCATTAATTATGTTGAGAAAACACCTTTTGGCTTTATGATAATTTCTAATAATACATGCTGTCACTAGCGATATCAAGATTTAACAAAGTTAGCAACTAAACTAGCGTTCAATCTTGTATTATTAAAATAAACATTACTTCCCTCAAATTTTCACCCTATATAACAATCAACTGATTATCACAAATACTAATGAAGAAAAGTTACAATATTCTTCATTTTCTATATTCTGTTAACAAATGAGCTGAAGATGTAGTTGTCTATTTTGATGTAGACGGATTTTGATGTAGGCTCAGGTCTCCTATTGACATCTTTATTAATGATCTGGATGATAGGATTAATTGCACCCTCAGCAAGTTCACAGATGACACTAAGCTTGGGGGAGAAGTAGATACACTGGAGGGTCCATAGTGACCTAGACAAATTGGATGACTGGGCCAAAAGAAATCTGATGAGGTTCAACAAGGACAAGTTCAGAGTCCTACACTTAGGATGGAAGAATCCCATGCACCGCTACAGGCTGGGGACCGACTGGCTAAGCAGCAGTTCTGCAGAGAAGTACCTGGGGATTACAGTGGATGCGAAGCTTGATATGAGTCAGCAGTGAGCCATTGTTGCTAAGAAGGCTAACAGCATATTGGGCTTTAGTAGAAGCATTATTCCCCTTTATTCAGCACTGGAGAGGCCACACCTGGAGTCCAGCATCTAGTTTTGGTCCCCCCACTACAGAAAGGATGTGGACAAATTGGAGAGAGTCCAGAGAAGGGCAACAAAAATGATTATGGGGTTGGGGCACATGACTTACGAGGAGAGTCTGAGGGAACTGGGCTTGTTTAGTCTGCAGAAGAGAAGAATGAGGGGGGATTTGATAGCAGCCTTCAACTACCTGAAGGGGGGTTCCAAAGAGGATGGAGCTCAGCTGTTCTCAGTGGTGACAGATGACAGAACAAGAAGCAATGGTCTCAAGCTGCAGTGGGGGAGGTCTAGGTTGAATATTAGGAAACACTATTTCACTAAGAGGGTGGTGAAGCACTGGAATGGGTTACTTAGGGAGGTGGTGGAATCTCCAGCCTTAGAGGTTTTTAAGGCCCAGCTTGACAAATCCCTGGCTGGGATGATTTAGTTGGTGTTGGTCCTGCTTTGAGCAGGGGGGGTTGGACTATATGACTTCCTGAGGTCTCTTCCAACCCTAATATCCTATGATTCTAAAGGAGAAATATAGGATTGAGACAACAGAACTAGGCACAAATAAGGGGCTTGCATACATTTTTTTCTACCAACTTGCATTATAAATAATGACCAGATATGAATGATATTTAATTTATCATCTGGAAAAGGGGTGTTATTGAGCATCTCAGATGCCATAGACTGATGCAAAATCTAGTACAGGGGTTCTCATACTTCATTGCACCATGACCCCCCTTCTGACAACAAAAATTGTTGCACAATTACTATACAACCCCAGGAGTGGGGACTGAGCTTGATGAAGCTCTACTGCCCCGGGTGGGGGGGCAAAGTCAAAGCTCAAGCTCCTCCGCCCCAGGCAGGGGAGGGGGGCAAAGCCAAAACCCAAGGGCTTCTGCCCCAGGCAGGGGGTCTGTAACCTGAGGCCAACTGCCCAGGGCTGAAGCTGTTGAGCTTCGGCTTTGGCCCTGGGCAGTGGGGCTTGGGCTTTGGCCCCAGACCCCAGCAAGTCTAAGCCAGGCCTCGTGACCCCATTAAAACAGAGTCCCAACCCACTTTGGGGTCCTAACCCAGTTTGAGAACCACTGAGGTAGTAAATTAATTCTGCTAATGATTGACTTGAAAACTCTGCACACACAGCTAAAACATCCTATTACTTCTGTTACCCCATCTTACTCCTTCTCCTACCTTTACCCTATGTTTCATCCACCTATGGCATGTCTCTTCTTGTAGTCTGTAAGCTCTTGAGGCAATAACTGTCATTTACTAAGCCTGTATAGTGCTTAGGTACAATGAAGCTCCAACCTGCCCGAGACCTCTAGGTATTATGGAAAAATGAATGGTAAATCATAACACTACACTAAGCTTAAGGATTTCATCCAAGGTCCTTGGGGGAAATTTCAGCACAATAAAACATCAGATTTATGTATATACCATGTTAGTTCAAGAGGTCTTCAAGTAACCAATAAAATAGACTGCATTCAGAGAAAATTATGTAAAATAGTCAGTCCTGGGCTAGCGATTAGACTTACGGTCTAAAAATCACACAAACCATCAGGGGACTAGAAGCAAGATTTGTAAAGGTATTTTTGCATTTAAAGATGAAGTTACATATCCAGTGGGATGTTCAAAAGCACCTAGGAAAGTTACATACATCATGCCCTGGAGAATCCCTAAAGCAACACTAATATGAACTACGATATTCACCTGCACAATATTGGAATAAGCTGCGTCAACTTAAACTGGCTTCCAACAGAATTAAGGAACTGATACAGGAACGTAATATCACCAAGACATGTCCATGGCTTTGCCACTGCATCAGCCGCAGGGATTAGGAGCAGTGTAGGATTCACCCACAGATCTCCCTATCTTGTACTGACTTTTTTGTGGTCAGCTAAGCTGACTTTAGGGAAGCTTTACAGTGGAAGTGTGGTGCAATACTATCCTAACTAGGGAGACAATCAGGCACTATAAGCAATGCTAAGATTTTGTCTCAGATATTTTTACTAAAAGTCACGGACAGGTCACGGGCAATGAAGAAAAATTCACAGAAGCCAGTGATCTGTCCGTGATTTTTACTAAAAATATCCATGACAAAATGGGGAGCTCAGCTGCGGAGTCCCCATACTGCCTGCAGCGGCTGGGCAGCTGTGGCATCCGGGAGCTGTGGGGGGGCTCCCCCCGCCACCCACAGTGGACGGGAGCTGTGGGGGGACCTTGCAGCTCCCGGCCACTCGGGCTGAAGTCATGGCATCCGTGACTTCTGCGACCTCCGTGGAAAAAATCATAGCCTTACTTATAAATGTATACCACTCTAAATGATTAACAGCTTTCCAATGGGACATGCAGAGCATGTGGCTCTGGTACCAGCAGGTCCCAGATATGAGATGTTCATATCATTATTTAATTACTGTATATTATGAAAGGCATAATATGTAATTTTTAAAAAGTTGTTACTAATATATATTATGTATAATTTTCCTCTCCCTCTGAGGCCTGTACAATTAGACACATGGTAAATAAGGCCGCTCAATTTTACAAGCAAAGGCATATTAAAAATAACGCCAATAAAGGTTTTAAAACTCTCTAAAATATTTCTATAGCAGTTTCTCCATAAAACATGCAACATTTACAATAAGTCAAGGTGTGGTATTATAAGAAATGCTTTTCTGGCATTCATTCACACTCTTGAGAAATGTGGTCATCCTGAACTCGGAATAAAACCCACACTATACCAGCACCTACTGTGTCTTCTCACTAGAGTAGCGTATGTGCCAAAAATATATACACAATCCATGTTACACATAGTAAACATGTACAAGACACAGAATATATAAACAATCTCTCATTTATGTTTTTTTTGGCCAGTCACAAGTGCAGCACCTCACACTTCCCATGACATTACTATGAGGCATCAGCTAAACTAACTTCTCTTTCTTATCCTCCATTAAAGGCTCTTGAAAATATCATTTACAACTCTGCTGCACCAGTGACAGCTCCTGCTCCTTGTTCTTCATTTACACTACCACTCAGTCCATTTCTTCAAAAGGATACTGATGTGTGCTGCTCTACAGAAGAGTTCCATTCCCATGATCATGAAAAATGTTAAAGCCTTGTGGACACCTTCCTTATCTTCCACAGCTATTTCAGTTTTGTAGTCCCTTAGTTAGCCAGCAGCTTATACAACAGAAAAATAATACATTTGTTTCTGCTTCAAGAATGTACATAAGTCAGTGCAATCAGTAAAATCCCAGAATCTACTGGCAAATATGCTTCTGGACCTTCCCCAGGCTCTATATGCTCTTGGGGATATTGCCATTTTCAATATGTGCAACCTGACGCAAACAGACCTGTTTTGTCTGAATTTTTGAAAGAATCAGCTAAAAATAATGTGATGCTATAGAGGTGGCTTCAAAGAAAGGTAAATGAATGCAATGGAAAACTACAAATCTCAGTTTCAGTGTGATAAGTGAGAGGGCAGGTTTGGGGATTTTTTTATTTTTAAATACAAAAATATATGTAAGAAATCATTTTACAATATATAGAGATTTAAACATTCCAAAGGTCTTGGGAAAATCATAAATACCATATAGTGATTCACAAAACATAGAAAAATAAATAAAACCTAAGTGTTCACTTAAAAGCAAAGAAAATGAGCAGCCTGAACCTCTCAGGGGAATAATATTTCACATCCTTGAGCCACATCAGTTAAAAACTCTATACCCAGGGCTTGAGTTCACATTGTAAATTAGCAACATATTCTACCTAGCACTATCAATAGAGAGGCCCAAAGCCAAATCTGGTCCTGAAACTGTGAATGACTCATAACATCATGTACACACTACCCGTTGAACAAAGCTGCCACTTGTTAACTCATCAGGCTCTGGAGAATCCCTAAAGCAACACTAACAAACTGTGATAACTTCCAAGTATAGATCAGAGAAAATTAATAATAAATTTCTCAAATAACGAATCTCTCTACTTGACAAGTGGAATATTTCTGAATATCAATCTGAAAAAAATTCTGGTTAGTCAGATGTATATACTAGCACTGGTCAGAACATTTTAGCTAACGTGAAATTTCACTAACACAGAAATGTATCAGTTTCAATAGAATTTTTATTGGAACGATTTTTGGATCTGGGGTGCTCTGGTCACCTATGATGAAAAAGAGGGTGATGTGGAAAACTCAGGCAGAGCAGGGACTTGAACCTGATTCAGAGCAGAGTTTTTGATTTCAGATACAGACAGAGTAGGGACTTGACCCTGTCTCCCCCATATCCCAGCCAGTGCCCCAACTACTCGCTCACTCCTGCAAAGTGACCAGAGAGCTATGGACAACCAACCAATCAACCCTTCCCCAAATCAAAAAGCTCAAGTTTTGATCTGAATGTGGATATTTTGAAACTTTCATTTTCATAAAAACTTTCAAAAGGTTTTGATTTTGTTCCTCGCTGAAACAACAAAAATTTTAAATATTGAAAGTTGCCACAAACGGAATTGTTGTCCTCTCAACAGCTCTAGTATAATTCCCAAGAGGGGGTAGAAGTTGGGGTTAATGGAAGATTGTCAAGGCACATCAGAGCATTCCAGCCAGCAATTGGCTGGATTTAGATTCAGTTATGTGATTCACCAACTTGTTACTTTTTGGAGAAGGGTAGTAAACAAATAAAAATACCTACACTATTCTTGTGCCCCAGAGTAACAGAAATAGGGTGACCAGACAGCAAGTGTGAAAAATCGGGACAGGGGGTGAGGGGTAATAGGAGCCTATATAAGAAAAAGACCCAAAAATCGGGACTGTCCCTATAACATCGGGACATCTGGTCACCCTAAACAGAAAAGAGAGAAATGAAGAAAGCAAATGCACACAATGCACATACAGGCACACAGTCTCCGCTGCCAGTTGCTGGAGCATGTACAATAAAACAGAATAGTTGATTTAGTAATGGGACAGCCAGCACACAAATCACACTAATTCATAAGCCATTGGTATCACATTCCCAAACATGTGCACACACATGCAGACTAAGTATAAGATGAAATATTATGGGGAAAATGTAGCGTTCTAAACCTTTGACTTCTAGCCTATACATTCTGTCAGAGCCTTTCCACTGATACATGAGACTAAAGAGGCTCCATCACATTATTTATTTGAACTAATATCCATGACTTAGACTACCGAGTGTATGAAGTATTTTCATAGAACTGCAGCCCTGAGGGCAAGGTTGAGTTTTTAGTAAAAAGATAGATATCAGCAGGCCAGAGAGAGTTTTGCAGACCTCAACTGATTAAATGTTTACAGCTCAAGTTCCGTGGCACCCCCTTCCCCAAACTCATGAGCAAGCACATAACAGCACCTGGCCCCTATCATTAGATGTCTAATGTAATCACAGGGAGGTAAGATCTGTACCCCTTCAAGTACTGGAGCTGGGCTTTATAGTTCCTCCCTGTTTTAAGACCGGCATTAGGTGATTGCTCCACCCTCACGCACAGAGAAGCAATGATGTTCCTTACCTATAAAAGAATCAACAATTAGTATGGCACCCCAAACTGTGAAGTAACTATGAGCAGGGAACAATCCTCCTTCCACCAAATACTATGTAACTGATTGGGAGTAGGTAATGCCCCAAAGACCTGTGTGCAGAGACAGCAACATGCTGCACATTATCAGCTTTTAGGAGATTCTCTAGCAATCTTGTTCAAAGTGATACACCAGACTTTAGTCAATTACTCAGCATCTGGAAGCAGAGTATATTCTGCAGCTGTGCTGGGGCCTGCTCCAAGATTAGAAGTAGGCCTACCCAATGATCCCCTGGAAATCTGAACAGGCTACAATATTGCCACCTGCCATCCTCCTAAAAGGATGGAGTAGAAGGAGAAGAACCCAGCCCAAGGAGGAAGAAGGGGGAGCTGGGCCCACTTAACAAAGAACAACTAATGGAAAGTAGAGGGGTTGCCCGGAGATCCAGGGACCAAACTGGGAGGCTACCAGACACTCACAGAGACACTCCCATGGTCTCCCCTGTGGTGGTTCACCAAGTGAGAGATAATGGTGCATCATGCGAGTTGCAGTCCAGATGAGAAGCATGCTCATGGAGGAAAGCGGGGGCATGAGGCACCAGAACTACTTCCATGAGGCATTGAGGTGGTATTTCTGAATCAAAAATTAAGGTTTTTCTTTTTTGTTTCAATATTTTGCTAAAAACCTCAAAGTTTTCCATGAACAATTTCAACAAAAAACAGATTTTTAAATTTTGTCAGAATTTTCCACAGAAAGTTTTTCTGACCTAATGTTTCAAATTATTTTCCTTCACAACTATGAAATATAATGCTCACTTAGGATTTTTTCCTGTAAATAACAAATATTTTCAATCTTCAAGATTTGAATTACAAAATTTGATTTTTAAAAAAACATTTCGGACATTTGTGTTACATTAATCCATGTGCATAGCTTTCCATGACAACAGGAACTCATGAGGTTATTTTGGAAGCTAGGAGAGTAAAATGCAATGTCAGTGACAGATTGTTTATCAAGATATACAGGTTCCTAGAAAAAAGTTCCTGGAGTAATTAAGACTCCGTTTTTAAAGCACCAATTTCCCCTTTGTAGTTGGCGCAGGATAGAGGCGGCTTCTTGTGGAGGCTGGCCAAGACAAGAACTGACTTCCTCACAGAAATCTCAAAAAAATGATCCTGTCCAAACTCTACTGGACAGGCATTTGGAAGGAGAATAATAATTTTGCTGAAAGGAACTGCACCACGTGAGTGGGTGCTTGGGCACAACAGCTATTAGCACAATCTAATTCCAGGAATTATGTGAGCATGAAGGAGATTTTACTAGCAGTACTGTCTACTCCCATGATGAGAAAAGATGTTCTTTCACCTATTCACTGGACTTACCTCCTCTGTATATATACAGGCATCTAAATTTAAGCTGGTGGAGGGCAAAGTTTCATCAGCAAAGTTGCTTGGTAAAGGAGGGTAAATTGGCATTCTTTCTCCCAGATAGTGATCTGGATCCCAAGTGCACCATAGTCTAATGAGACCAGTAAGAATGGGCTACAAGAAAGCATGCAGGCCAAGCGCTTCTTGACTTTTTAGAAAACTCCTATTCAAGTATCTCCCTCCTTGAAATGCAGGATTATGGCTTATACTGCACTACAGGTTCCTTCTTTAACATTTCTTGTGTAAGGTGTATGATACTGACTGCCTCCTTCTGAGGCAGAAAATAGAATGGGGAAGAAAGATTAAACGGAAGGAGATCCTGGACACTAAATGTTCTGGTTAACCTTCACTGATGCTGCCACCAGTCACTCAGAAAGGAAGAGTTGCATCAGTCTGTATTGGTGTTAATGGAGCAGACAAAAAATCATTTCTAGTATAGAAAGCAAAACTGTATTTTGTAACAGTCATATAGATAGGGGAAGAATTTGGCCCAAAATCTCAAACTAAACTTCTGGTTTTGGAATATCTTCTCAATGTGTTTAAAAATTTACATAATCAGTTTAATACTGAGTTTTAGCCCCCTTATTTCATGTGTTACTGAAATAAACACGACAGACTTTTAACATCTCCTCCCAATGTAATGTGCATCCAGAATTCATAAATTATAAAAAATCACAAAACACTGTTACCACTAAGGATGTTCAAGAGAATTAAGTTTACTGTGTGTTATAGAGAAAGCTATTTCTAATGTACTTTTATACTGGCTTTGAATAATGCTTATTTCAGCCTTATTTCTCACAATAAAAGTTCACACACAAATTCTTTACAATGTAGTACTTGTGAAAACTCAGTGAGATTAAATAAATCCGCATGTACTATTTTAGTGGGTTAGAGAGAGAGAGAGAGAGAGAGAGAGAGAGAGAGAGAGATTCAAATATTCCTTAAAATACCCTGCTGCATCATAAGGCATTTTATCCAAAGTTTTATCATTTGTATAAAAAGGTCTGTACTGACTTGTAGGTTACATGATATTCTGAAACATGGTACATCTATAATAGGACTAAAAGCTCTCTCCTTTATTCAATTACTTATTAGGTTCTGAGGAGTTCTTTAAGAGCTTAAGAGAACATCCACTTATAATAGGACTACCAATTACAGGGCAAAGCTGGTTTTGCTGAAGTAGGAAACAGCCATGCAACAAAACATTAAAGATCTATGCTTGTAGAAATCACTAAATTAGTCCACTTTTGGCATATCTGTAACTCTTGGAATGTATAAATGAAGCCAAAATTACTCAGGAGAGTATCAAGTGTAGAGATTAGAACTTCTTTAGTGTTCTAGGGATTAGGGACAAACAGGTTTTATTTAATCAAAAAGGAATGCATGTTCTCCTTTTTCCATCTACTTTCTTCATTTAAAAATTATGGTCAATGCAAGGAAAATTCAAGTAATCGTTTATATGTTTTAATTTTCACATGTCTCTGTCAGAACAATTAGCAATTTTTTGCAAAAACAGTTTTGCTTAGAGTTAGTCTAAAAGTGATTTGCCTCTTCTTGACTTTTGAAGATCCCCATGAACTCTTGGCATGTCTAATGTATATAAAGTGGTGTTAAGTTTTCTGACTTGATTTTATACAGTTATGATAATAAACATGAGAGAACCTGCAAAAGCATATAGCATTGTTAATAATAGCTCAAACAAGTGCCACAAGCAGGTCTGGATTAAAAACGGAATGCCCCAAGGCAGAATAAAAGGAAATTTCCTTCCTTTTTCTCAGCCTTTTCCTTCCTTCCTTTGGATTTAAAGGAAGCAAAAAACTATCAAATGAAAAAAAAAAAAAAAAGACTTTCAAGGCACCTGAATATTGTTTTCATTACTATTTTGGAAGCAATCCTGCAAGCTATAATATGCCTCCTGTGTAATGCTGAGCACCATTAACTCCTTCAACGAGAGCTGAAAGTGCTTGACACCTTGAAAAACTGTGCTTTTACTAAAAAACATTTTTTATTTAATGCTGGGTAGGTCTGCTGCTGTCACTCTATTGGCTATTGCAGTCATTCTGGGTGACATTAGTCTATCACCACCACCAGGACTATGAATCTCTAAGCACACTGTGGTATACCTTACAGTGTAATTACAGATCTGCCCCCATAAGACAAACAACTGTACATTTACAGCAACGTAACATCTCTTGTAACAACTCTCTGACATCCTCTAAAAGGATTACAATTATCAGCAACGACACTGTCCAATAACTAAATAAAATGTACTAAAATTAAAGCATCACCAAAAATATCTGTCTATCACTGATAAAAGTAAAGTCCACTCTTCTGTGGAATAGTTTCACTTTTAAAACGTATGATAACACAAAGTTAAACAAAGTCAGGCTTGGTCAATAGTAGGCTAGGAAACCTCCAGAGAAAATCCAGGGAGCTTCAAGAAGTCATGTTGGTGATTGGGTGGCATTTTCCCCTTGAGTCAGTAGCAAACTAATGCCTTAGAGAAGAGCTGGGAGAACTGTACTGTTGAAAGGTGTCATCAGTTGGATGACAATTAAAACAAACATCCTTAAAACTTGCAGTCACTCGAGATCTCACCACAGATTTTGCAACAGTATGGAAATTAGCTCGCTAAATTCCATTTAGGTCACAACATTCTGCCTATCAAATTTCCCCTTGCAGATTCAATTGGATATAAATATTCTTCACCACCTTATTGCACTCACCTTAATACTAGTAGTTTTCAGCTTCAAAGCACAAAGTGAAGGAGCATGAATTGCATAAGAGCTTAGGGTTACCATACGTCCGGATTTTCCCGGACATGTCCGGCTTTTGGGGATTCAAATCCCCGTCCGGGGGGAAATCCCCAAAAGCCGAACA
>NW_020664417.1:42054999-42056155 GCF_002925995.2 Terrapene triunguis | reverse complement strand
TCAAAGGTAGTGACCCTGGGAAACGCGCAGGCCATCATAGATGGCTTCGCCGCGATGGGATTCCCAAACTGCGGTGGGGCTATAGATGGAACTCACATCCCTATCCTGGGACCAGGCCAGCCAGTACATTAACAGAAAGGGCTACTTTTCAATGGTGCTGCAAGCACTGGTGGACCATAGGGGACGTTTTTACCAACATCAACGTCGGATGGCCGGGCAAGGTTCATGACGCTCGCGTGTTCAGGAACTCTGGTCTGTTTAGACGGCTGCAGGAAGGTATTTACTTCCCGGACCACAAAATAAGTCTTGGGGATGTGGAGATGCCTACAGTGATCCTTGGGGACCCAGCCTACCCGCTAATGCCCTGGCTCATGAAGCCCTATACTGGCACCCGGGACACAGAAAAAGAACTGTTCAACTACCGGCTGAGCAAGTGCAGAATGGTGGTGGAGTGTGCTTTTGGCCGTCTCAAGGGGAGATAGAGAAGCTTACTGACTCACTGTGATCTCAGCGAAACCAATATCCCCATTGTTATAGCAGCTTGCTGTGTGCTCCACAATCTCTGTGAGAGCAAGGGGGAGACTTTTATGGCGGGGTGGGAGGTTGAGGCAAATAGCCTGGCTTCAGATTACGCCCAGCCAGACAGCCGGGCGATTAGAAGAGCCCAGCGGGACGCGCTGTGCATCCAGGAGGCTTTGAAAGCTAGGTTCCACAGTGAGCAGGGTAACCAGTGACTGTTAAGTTTGTGGACACAGAAGCTGAACCTGCCCCCGTTTCTTTACCCAGTTTATGTTGACTATCCTCTCCAGCTACATACCCCCTTCACCCCCTTCCCAAAAAATAAAATCAGTTCTATTTTCTTAATGAACACCGTTGTCTTTATTACTGTTTTCGCGGGAATGTTTTAAACCTGGGACGCAGACTGTGGTGGGGGGGCGGGTGTAGTGTAGTGATGCAAATGATGCCTCTAAACTCCTGGAATGACAGGCTCTGCAGTGGTGGACTGGTTGTTTCAACGGAGCCTGCCAGCCGTCCTGGGCGGGACTGCGTGTATGTGTCGGCTATGTGACTTTCTGGCAGGGGGAGGAGGGTTACAGATCCCCTGCTGTGTGGCTCTGTGATCCAGGATAAGGACCGCTGCATAAGATCTGTAACT
>NW_020664417.1:41929135-42054899 GCF_002925995.2 Terrapene triunguis | reverse complement strand
GGGGAGGGCAGTTACAGATCTTATGCAGCGGTCCTTATCCTGGATCACAGAGCCACACAGCAGGGGATCTGTAACCCTCCTCCCCCAGACCATGAAAACCACCTCCCAGACTGACCAGGGTAACTAGTAACTGCACTGTGTATGTGCCCTGCTGCTGGACCTGCCCCCGCCTCTGTACCCTGCTAAAGGTGACTATACTGTCCAATTACCAACCACCTTCCCCCCCTTCAGACAGACTCTCCTCCAAAAGAAAATGATGGAAACAGTAATTAACAGAAACGTATATTTTATTAGTAACAACACATGAAACAGGGGGGTTGGAACTTGGACGGGGGCTTGTGTGAGGTGGGTAGGAAAGGACTTTTCAAAGTTTGGGGAATGAGAGCCTTCTAGTGCTACAGCACTCTGCAGGGGTGGAGTGAAACTTTTCACGGCCCCTGCCGCCCCTCCTTCTTTGGACTTTGAGTGAGGGGGGTATGGGACTTGGTGGCGGGGGAGGGTGGTTACAGATGCACTGCAGCGGGGCTCTCTCCTCCTGCCTCCGGTCCTGCAGAACATCCACAAGGCGCCAGAGCGTGTCCGTTTGCTCCCTCATCAGTCCAAGCAGCGTTTGAGTCGCCTGCTGGTCTTCCTGACGCCACCTCTCCTCCCGTTCCATGTTTGCTCTGTGCATTTGGGACAAGTTCTCCCTCCACTGTGTCTGCTGGGCTGCCTGGGCTCGGGAGCAGAACATTAGTTCTGAGAACATGTCCTCCCGCGTCGTCTTCTTCCTCCGCCTAATCTGCGCTAGCCTCTGGGACTGTGATGCCATGCTGGGTTGGGAGACAGTCGCAGATGTGGCTGTGGGAATGGGAAAAAGGGAGTAAATTCCTCAGAAAGATAAATGTAGTTGTGAACAAAGAACATAGTCTTTCTCTGTGAACAAGACCATGCCCTGCATCTATCACATGCACACTCAGGACAAGGTCGAATTTTCGGCCCTCGCCTTCAGTGCCTGTGGTCTTGCAGTGGCGATCTGAGAAGCGGGGCAGGACACCGGAATTTGTGTAGCGGGCAAACATGGTAAGCCGTAGACTTGTGGCTGCTTAAAACTTTAATAGTAGCACTGGCCTCCTTTCACATTGAAAGCAATGCCAGTCTCTGCTGCCAGCAATCAGGCAAGCATGAACTCTGCCCCTGTCCCACCCCCTCGCGGCTGTCCCAGGGAAAGATCCCTGTATGCTGCCCCTCTCCCGCCTCCACCGCATGGCTGTAAAGCAGTCCCAATACTAACATTCCCCTACCTAATTCAAAGCAGGGCATCATGAGCGACATCACCCTGATGAGGATCTCAGACAGCGAGAAGGAACGGATGCTTAGGGAAAGCCTGCAAAAACCAGGGCCGTATGCCGCCATGCTCTGCAGGGCAATGATCCCTGAGTACTTGATTGTCTCCTGGCGCGGAAACGTTTCGTACCACGGAGGACCCAATAAGATCACTCTCCCCAGGAACCTGATGAACAGGCTTGAACATTACCTCCAGGAGAGCTACGTTGAGATCTCCCATGAGGATTTCATCTCTATCCCCGGACATATAGACCGGATTTTGGTGTAGCTGCACTGGCAGGGACTAAAGAGTGGAGCGTCTTGGGCAGCAGAATCATGAAAAACCGGACATTGTTAGATTTTTTTTAAATAGTTGGGACTAAATAGTTAAGCGCCTAAGGCAAAGAAATCATGAGAAACCCATTGTTAATATTATAAATATTCCAGTTCTGTTAAAAATAAATGTTTAGATGTTTAAAGCACTTACTGCTTGATCCTTCCCCTGATTCTGTGTCCGGGGTAACGGCTGGGGACGGTTGGTAGGGGATCTCGGTAAGGGTGATGAAGAGCTCCTGGCTGTCGGGGAAATCAGCGGTGCAAGCGCTGTCGACTGCCTCGTCCTCCTCATCTCCTTCCTCATCTTCCCCGTCCGCTAACATGTCCGAGGAACCGGCCGCGGACAATATCCCATCCTCAGAGTCCACGGTCACGGGTGGGGTAGTGGTGGCGGCCGCACCCAGGATGGAATGCAGTGCCTTGTACAAACGGGATGTGTGGGGCTGGGATCCGGAGCATCTGATTGCCTCTTTGGTTTTTTGGTAGCCTTGTCTCAGCTCCTTGATTTTCACGCGGCACTGCGTTGCATCCTGGCTGTATCCTCTCTCTGCCATGGCTTTAGAGATCTTCTCATATATCTTTGCATTCCGTCTTTTGGAGCGCAGCTCGGAAAGCACGGACTCATCGCCCCACACAGCGATGAGATCCAAGACTTCCCGATCAGTCCATGCTGGGGCCCTCTTTCTATTCTGGGATTGCACGGTCACCTCTGCTGGAGAGCTCTGCATCGTTGCCAGTGCTGCGGAGCTTGCCACGATGTCCAAACAGGAAATGCGATTCAAACTGCCCAGACAGGAAAAGGAATTCAAATTTTCCCGGGGCTTTTCCTGTGTGGCTGGTCAGAGCATCCGAGCTCGGACTGCTGTCTAGAGCGTCAACAAAGCGGTGCACTGTGGGATAGCTCCCGGAGCTATTAGCGTCGATTTCCATCAACACCTAGCCTAATTCGATATGGCCATTTCGAATTTAGCGCTACTCCTCTCGTTGCGGAGGAGTACAGAAGTCGAATTTAAGAGAGCTCTATGTCGAACTAAATAGCTTCGTGGTGTGGACGGGTGCAGGGTTAATTCGATGTAATGGCGCTAAATTCGACATAAACGCCTAGTGTAGACCAGGCCTTAGTCAAACCCTTGATTCAGTGCTGAATCTAGAAAGAACATGAATTTCTATCAGCCCCTTTATACGGTCAAAAATTATCATCTCCTCATACATTTATTACATTCACAATCAAATATGAAATTAAACCCCATTCAGAAGTCCGTAGATGTGAAGAAAGGTATTTTGGATATGGTTATTAATTAATATAATATAGAGAAATAAGATACAGATGAGAATATGTAGGAGGCACTCCCTATAAACATCCACAAAGCAATCCTATTATCCTTCCAATCCCTCCTGAAAACTCTCCTTTGCTGTGATCACTACAAAATAAAAATAACACTTAGGCTGCTGGTGTACTGAGACCACTGCCAATCATACTGACCAATATTGTCTCATTGTTTCCTAGTAGTCAGTTTATCCATCTGTTGTCTATTATTATACTTAGATTATAAGATCCTTTGGGTAGGCACTATCTTTTTGTTCTGTATTTGTACAGCACCTAGCACAATGGGGTCCTGGTCCACGACTAGGGGTACTAAACAGTACCATAATACCACCATAAAATATAATACTATTTAAAATCTTATAATGGGGCTACTTACACACTTGTTTAAATTTATGCATTGTAAGTATTGGCAGGTTCAGGGCCTTCATTCCAAACAGGAATGCTGTGAAACTAGTGTTTCACTAAAGACTTAGCTCATGACTTCTACAATTATTTAAACTTCTAGCAGAATACATTTACAGTCCTTATTAAAGAAGTACGAGTTAAATAATAAGATTCTTGAAGCTGGGACCTTGTCTTTTCCATATTTGTAAAATGTCATGAACTCTTACAGCACTCTGTACATAAAATAGAAACATAGATCATCTATCAATATCCATTGAATATCACTATTACATGCTTATTCTAAGTAATGTATTTATCAACTCAAAGAAAGTAAACTTCACATGGGTACCTCTGGTAAGATATACGTTCTTTGCAAACAACAATAAGCATTGATCTCCACTTTTATTATTACTACAGTGATAAAGAATTAATGTAGGACTCTTATAAAAGATTTATTCAAAAGATCATTCTAACAGATAAATTCTTATTTGTCAAAAGGTAAGTTGCAGTATTAGAGTAACTAGGAGGACCGGCACTATAATCACATCATCAGCCACCTTAACTGATTTATAGTTATAACTGAAGAACTCCCAGCGCAACTGCCAAGGAAGTTTACTTAAGATGCAGCAGAAAAAATAGCTTTGGAAGATCATGGTTTTACAGGTAGCTAATCTCAGTGGAGAGAAACTTATGAGGGAAGCATAAAAAAAAAAAAAAGGGAGGTAAAACTAAACAAATATAGCTTGTTTTGGATACATTAACATTTTACAATTATGAATAATAATGTGCATGTTTGTTGTTTGTCTGTGTTGGTATGAGATCCAGGATCAATAAGTCAACACTAAGAACTGAGAGATATTTCTTGAAATATACCTAGGAATTGCAATACAGGAAAACAACAATGCATATATTTACAGTTCAGACTTTCAATTTACAGTAGACTGCATATTTAAGTCTTGCAATGTCAAAACAGTTTAAAAAACTTTGGGAAATAGCTTGCTTTGGTTCTTCTAAAGTTAAATTCCAATAAAAGTACATCATTACAACATAAAAGTACTGTTCAGTATTATCACAAGTTCTATCATGCCCTAAGGTTTTCATGCACTTTGGGTAATGTTGCCAAAGAACATACATAAAATAAACAGGTACAGAATTAAGAACAGCTCCACCAACTGTATCTGAAATTGCATGGGTTTAGGGGAAATGCTCACAATGGTATGCAAGCAAATAGGAGGAAACCTGCTTAATAACTATTTACAATGAAGCGTAAAATAAAGGCTTTAAATTGCAAGTGTAAAAAGCCTTAAAGTTATGTATACAAATACTATCTAACAACTGCACAGAATGCTACAGTTATTTTATATATGTATTTTTAATAGCAGTCATTCAGCTATTCTGCATTAAAGATAAAGCTAAACTCTCCCTTGGCGGTAATCATTTTCATTGTTGCCAGGTCAGTGATTCAGACTTCTGACTAAGGAACCTCTGACTAAGGAACAGCAAGTCTTTTTAGGTCATGAGGTCCTATACAGGGCTCCTCTGAAGCCAAGCATAAAAGTCCTGAAATAACAAGCAAACACACAGGTTTCTTAATTTGCCCTGTTGGATTCCTGTAATGAGTGCTTAACAACTGCAGCCCCTGAGCAACTCTGCAGTCATCAACAGGACCATTTACCATATGATTTAGCAAACAAATATCCAAGATTTTCACTTACATACAGTACACAGAATAAGAATTAACGTAAAGACATGGGGGCAAATCCAACTCCTGCTTTCACAGCTGCTCTAACAGCAGATCCAGCATGGTTTCCCCACACAAGGGGAAAAGAGAGCACGAATCCAGGGCTTGGAGCTCTGTGGGATTGGTCTTCACATACACTAGCATACAGGCAGCAGGTGGCGTAGGGTTGGCCATGTGAGAAGAGTGATAGGAGGATCAGCTGGTACTGTACATGGTTCCAGAGGCCATGTGTAGAGAGGGTAAGGGGGGGTCAAGTGACCCCCTAAATTGGCCTGACGGGGGCAGGAGGGAGAGGATCCCTGTCCTCCTCTCGCTGCGCCTCTCCCCCAACACAGTTCGCCTGCTCTCCTTGTCCCTGGCAGCTGGGTGGGGAGTGGGATGGAGCCATTTCTGCCTGAGAAAGCCTCGCTGGGAGGCTCGCTCTCACATACTTACCTCCCAGCCAGGCTCTTTCAGGCAGAAGTGGCTCCATCCCACTCCCTACCCATCTGACAGGGACAGGGACAGCAGCCAAACGTGCCAGGGGAGAGGCGCAGGGATAGGACAGAAAGCCCACCCCTCTGGTAACATGGGCTGGGGAGAGCTCTGCAGCCCCAGGATGGATGCAGGGTGGGAGCGGTCACCAGGCAGGGGAGACACGTAGGGCAGTCACGTGTCCTCCCCTTTAGCTGATACCTCAGTATGGGGAGGCACCAGTTGCCTATGCATGGATCCTACCATCCTCTCATCCTACAAAGGGATTGTGTGTTCATAGAACATCAGGGTTGGAAAGGACCTCAGGAGATCATCTAGTCCAACCCTCTGCTCAAAGAAGGACCAATCCCCAACTAAATCATCCACCACCTCCCTAGGTAACCCATTCCAGTGCTTCACCACCTTCCTAGGAAAATCTTTTTCACTAATATCCAACCTAAACCTCCCCCACTGCAACTTGAGACCATTACTCCTTGTTCTGTCATCTACTACCACTGAGAACAGTCTAGATCCATCCTCTTTGGAACCCCCTTTCAGGTAGTTGAAAGCAGCTATCAAATCCCCCCTCATTCTTCTCTTCTGCAGACTAAATAATCCCAGTTCCCTCAGCCTCTCCTCATAAATCACATGTTCCAGCTCCCTAATCATTTTTGTTGCCCTCCGCTGGACTCCTTCCAGTTTTTCTACATCCTTCTTGTAGTGTGGGGCCCAAAACTGGACACAGTACTCCAGATGAAGCCTCATCAATGCCGAACAGAGGGGAATGATCACGTCCCTTGATCTGCTGGCAATGCTCCTACTTACACAGCCCAAAATGCAGCCTTCTTGGCAACAAGGGCACACTGTTGACTCATATCCAGCTTCTCGTTCACTGTAACCCCTAGGTCCTTTTCTGCAGAACTGCTGCCTAGCCACTCGGTCCCTAGTCTGTAGCAGTGCATGGGATTCTTCCGTCTTAAATGCAGGACTCTGCACTTGTCCTTGTTGAACCTCATCAGATTTCTTTTGGCCCAATCCTCTAATTTGGCCTTTTCTCATTATCTGTCCCGGCCCAAGATTTGGGCCTGAAAGAGTAAATCAGGGAGGGGGAAACAATCAGTTTATAAATTTTCAAATAAAATGTTATTGTTCATAAAATCCACGCAAAAAACACAACATAATTATAGCTAGCCATCCTTGATGAAACAGCTCATATCTCCTTGTTCACTTCCCTCTATTTTACTGTCAAAGCAGGAACCCATGTTAAAAGTTCACAGTGAATTACCAGCCAAGGAGCAGTCAACTATTTGCTAAGTAGCATTAAGCAAAAATGCTTCAAAAGTTGCACATTCCCAGTCAAATGCTATCAAGCCCAAGTATTTGATTAATTTATGTATACTGAAAGCTGAGTGCTAGTTGAGAGCTTTCACAGAGAATTCCAGCAGATGACATAAAGAGCTGTTGTCCTTGCCCTACACTTCCAACTCGTCCCTTTTCTTTGCTGCCTGTCTGCTTGGCACATAAAAAGGACTCTGCCACTCCATGAATCTCCTGCCAGGAAAAGTGAAGGTACTATTATTATTAGGCCCCAACTGAAATCCCCCCATTAAACTAGGTGCGGTTTACAGACAGTCTGGAGCACAGACCGTCTCTCACAGCTGACAGTCAATGGGACAAGACAGATAAAAGAGGAGAGGGGTGGGGAGTAGTAATATTATCCTCATTTTACAGCTGGGCAACTGAGGCACAGGGGAAATTAAGTGTCTTTCCCAAGGTCACAGAGGAAATCTATGATAGAGCTGGGAAATTCCAAAGTCTCAGTCCAGTACTTTCACTACTATCCCATCATTCAGTCTCTGGTATTAAGAATATTTGTGAATGAAAGCAAGAGACACAAGCAGATATTTTGTGTGGTCCTTGTGTTGCCAGGAAGGCTTTGGCTTCCTTGACCACTCGATGCTGCTCCAGGAAGGAGATGGGGTCCATGCCCACCTATCAAGGAAAGGGAAGAGTGTCTTTGGATACCGACTGGCTAACTTAGTGAGGCTGGCTTTAAACTAGGTTCAACAGGAGCAGGAGACAAAAACCCACAGGACTGTCAAAAACATGGAGGCCTGGGTAAAGGATTGGAATCTGAGGGGAGCATGGTCAATTATAGAAGGGACAAAGGAGAGACAAGAGGGAACAGAGGGGAAATCAAATCAGTATCTTAGATGTCTGTATACGAATGCAAGAAGTATGGGGAATAAACAGAAACAACTAGAAATACTAGTAACAATCACAACAACTATCACATAGCTGCCATCACGGAGACTTGATGGGATAATACTCATAACTGGAATATTGGTATAGAAGGATACAACTTGCTTAGGAAGGACAGGCAAGAAAAAAAGCGAGGAGGTGTTGCCTTGTATATCAAAGATGCATACACTTGTAATGAGGTTGAGATGGAAATAGGAGACCAACTTGTTGAAAGTCTCTGGGTAAGGATAAAAAGGGTAAAAAACAAAGGTGATGTCATGGTAGAATTCTATTATAGACCACCTAAGAAGAGGGCAAATATAGTACCTATCTATAGAAAGGGGAATAAAGACAACCCGGGAAATTAAAGCTTAACTTCAGTACCCAGAATGATAATGGTGCAAATAATCAAGCAATCAATTTGCAAACCCCTACAAGATAATAAGGTGATAAACAGTAGTGAACATGAAACATGTCAAAACAACCTAACAGATTTCTTGCGGATAAGGACGAAGTGGTATACGTGGTATATCTTGACTTTAGTAAGGCTTCTGATACTGTCTCGCATGACCTTCTCATAAACAAACTAAGGAAATACAGCCTAGATGGAGCTACTACAAGGTAGATGCATAACTGGTTGGAAAACAGAATAGCTATCAGTGGTTCATAGTCAAGCTGGAAGGACATATTGATAGGGGTCCCACAGAGATAGGTCCTGTTCAATATCTTCATCAATTATTTAGATAATGGCACGGAGTACACACTTATAAAGTTTGCAGAGGATGCCAAGCTGGGAGAGGTTGTAAGTGCTTTGCAGGATAGGATTAAAATTCAAAATGATCTGGACAAACTGGAGAAATGGTCTGAAGTAAATAGGATGAAATTCAATAAGGACAAATGCAAAGTACTCCACTTAGGAAGGAACAATCAGGTGCAGACATACAAAATGGGAAACGACTGCCTACGAAGGAGAACTGCAGAAAGGGATCTTGGGGTCATAGTGGATCACAAACTAAATATGAGTCAACAATATAACACTGTTGCAAAAAAAGCAAACATCATTCTGGGATGCATTAGCAGAAGTGTTGTAAGCAAGACATGAGAAGTAATTCTTCTGCTCTACTCCGCGCTGATTAGGCCTCAACTGGAGTATTGTGTCCAGTTCTGGGTGTCACATTTCAGGAAAGCTGTGGACACATTGGAGAAAGTCCAGAGAAGAGCAACAACAATAATTAAAGGTCTAGAAAACATGACGTATCAGGAAAGACTAAAAAAAATTGGGTTTATGTAGTCTGGAGAAGAGAAAACAGAGGGGACATGGTAACAGTTTTCAAACACATAAAAGGTTGTTACAAGGAGGAGGGTGAAAAATTGTTCTCCTTAACCTCTGAGGATAGGACAAGAAGCAATGGGCTTAAATGGCAGCAAGAGAGGTTTAGGTTGGACATTAAGAACGACTTCCTGTTGGGGTAGTTAAGTACTGGAACAAACTGCCTAGCGAAGTTGTGGAATCTCCCTCATTGGAGGTTTTAATAGGTTAGACAAACACTTCTGAGGGATGGTCTATTTATTACGTAGACCTAACTTCAGTGCAGGGGACTGGACTAGATGACCTAATGAGGTCCCTTCCAGTCCTACACCTCTATGATTTTATGATTCTGGTTAGGTTCCATCTCTCCTCAAGCAAGACTCAGAGAAGTCAGCAGCCATTCTGAGTTGTGAAACTGCAACAAGGCACCCATTTTGAAAAGCTGACTCTTAATGCTGTGGCCACTCCTTTTTCATTTCCCTACACCTGTGCATTCAGGCCACCTTAGGGGACCTGGTATGCCAGGACTGAGATTTTCCTGTCTGATGGGTACACGTATAGAGACAGATCCTCTAAGTTTACTGCCCTCCTAATTTCATTGGAGTGTAGAAGAGTTATCTTGGTCTTTTTTATAATTTTTTTCTCCTATCTCATTTCTGTGTTTGTTCTCCCTCTTGGGATTTCTAAACATCCACTGGGTTTACACAAAAAGAGCATTTATCTGTTTAGAAGTGTTCCTTCTAGTTTAGTAAGAATTCACCAATCTGCACACAGTTAATTGTCTGCTAGTTGAAAACTCTGGTTGAGAACACTGTTTACTTTTCAAATATGAAAAAGACCTGACCTGTCTGAATGTATCTAAAGCTGTTTATAACACCTTGTAGCAGGGTGGCTACCCCATTCCTGCCTGAGGGGTTTAAAACAGCCCTGGCAGAGGGCTGGGGCAAAAGGAAAAGCTACTGGGCTGATTGGGGAAGTAGCCACAGCTGGGCCACGCCCCAATCAGGCCCCAGCTGGCCCTATATAAGAGGCTGGGAGCCAGGCACTCAGAGTCTCTCTCTGCCTTCAGAGAAAGAAGGGTCTGGCTGCAGGGAGCTAGACAGGGTACCTGTAGTGGAGCAGGGCTGGGGAAAGGCTGAGGAGCTGGGGAGCTCCAGCCTGGATAGCCCCAGGCTGCGGCCTGGTAATAGGCCAAGGGGTACTGGGGGTTGCAGAGGACAGCCTAGGGCTAGGCCAAGGCAGCAGGTCCAAACCCCCACCCTTGCCAGTGATGAGTGGCCTATACTGCAGTCTGCCCCAGGGCGCGGGGGCTAGATGGTGACTGGCAGTGGCCTGGTGCTGAGGCAAGGTGGGGATAGTGGGTGGGGGTTCCCCAGGGAGGGGAGACCCAGATCTGTGTGGGTATTGCCAGGGGGCAGCACCCAGAGCAAGGGGCACCGGGGTCCTGGGAGGGACACGGGGGCCAGGGCAGAGGACAAGGCGGATCACCGGCCTGCAGAGGGTGCTCCAGAGGCTGGTGAGCTAATTCCCTGGACGACCAGCAGGAGGCGCCGCAGGGGTGAGTCCAAACCCTCTACACACCTCCACCTCTTATACAGAGTTTACAAATACACCTTGGGACAGATTGTGTCCAGAAGTCTCTATTTTTGCAAAAAACATTTTTGTCTACTGTGTAGTATACATTTGGCTCATTTACTGCACAGGCCATCCTTGCAGAGTTGTCATGAAAATTTACTGTCCAGGCTCAAAATCTACTCATGTGCCCTTTGCCATAATGACTGATCATAAAAGAATTAATGATATTTTATTCACCCATTAAAAAAATTACTCACCCCAGGCAAATGGCCAGGTAGAAAACTTGCATGGCTGTTTCCCACTATTATCACTTCACTCTACCATGCAAAGAATAGGTCTAGGCACATTTGCTCAAAAAATAGAAGGGCATGATGTGAAATAATTAAGTTTGGGTCTTAAAAACAGAAGAAAATTGGAAGTACAAAGTAAAACAAATGGACTCAAGTAGCAGTATTTCTTCCCACCTTAGCACAACTTATTTGATCAGACATGTGATCGCTTTAAAACTCCCCCACTTTCCCACTAGACAGAAATCTACCCACTCAATCAGATGGGCTTGCAGAATGCCCAGAAGGTAAACAAAGTTAGGTTATTTTGGACATTGGGTTTGGGTTAGCAGAGGCGTAGCGAGCGCCCTCCGTACCCTCCGACTGGAGGGGGCCCCGCAAGGAAGGGGGCCCCTAAAAGTGGCCAAAAAAATGTAAGGTATAACTAGGTAAGTGACATTTATTGACGCTATTGCACAATCCATGTCGGTTTTACTGACAAAACCGTGACGTTATTATGATATATCGTAATGCTATTGGCTACATCAGTTGTCTGTCGGTCAGTTTTGAATTTTAGTTGGACCCATTCAAAGAATATGTATTTGCGTTCATAATGGTGGTCGGCAGATAAATGTTATTAATTTAGTTGTTTAATTTTTTATCGTTTGAAACGATTCGTTTCCAATGCAGAAGCGTGCTTTGTGATGTCTAAGAGAATGTATAAGAGCAGAGCTAGTAAACGAAAGGCAGCAAAAGATGCCGAGAAGGAACTTGAGAAAATTCCAAAGTTGTCAACCTATTTTGCGCTGCAATCCAACGTACAGGTACAGGCACATGAAACGGACAGCGCTAGCAGCGACGAATCGTATCCAGAAGTGCTTCAAGTGAGGTCGAAGGTGAAGCCAGTTGTTCTACCAAACAAACTGTGACAGATATTCCAGCTGCTGCCGGGAAAGAAGTATCTGAATCTGAACCACTGACTGATGATCCAGGAGATTGGCCGTCTATAATATCAGACAGGCAAGTGTGTGACATTGTTGCACGTGGCCCACCGCAGCAGAATGAAAGTTACGAATTTCCATTTAACGAGGAAAGACGGAGGTTCACAAGTACTCATTTCTATCGAACCATGGCAAATGGCAAGAAAATAAGACATTCATGGTTAATGTACGCAGTTCAGAAAGATGCCATTTTTTGTTTTTGTTGTAAATTATTTGGCACTGGCGACATACCGCTACATCGTGGAACATCTGCTTGGAAAGCACTGTCAAAAAGACTTCAGCAACATGAAACAGGCAAAGGTCATCAAGACTGTATGGTGAAATGGTTTGACCTTCGGTCAGGCATAGTAAACCGTACAGCTATTGACCAACTCGAATTGCAGGCTTTTCTGAAAGAAAGATTTCTGGAGAAATGTTGTCAAACGCATGGTTGATGTCGTTATTTTCTTGTCCGAAAGGAACTTGGCATTTCGAGGAAGTAATGAAAAGCTCGGCGATCCTTCGAATGGCAACTTTTTGGGACTGTTTGAATTGCTTGCAAAGTATGATACTGTCCTCAGCGAACTTTTACAGAGGATTAAGAAGGCAGAGACACATGTTCAGTACCTCAGTCCACAGATCCAAAACGAGCTGATTCAACTTGATGCCAGTAACATTCAAGAGGCCAACATAGCGCAGCTTAAAAAAGCAAAATATTATTCAGTTATTTTGTACTGTACTTCCAACGTGTCACATGAAGAACAGATGGCTGTGGTGTTACGCTTTGTTGAATGCAACGGTGAAGATGGTGTCAATATTCGTGAAGCGTTTGTTGGTTTTCTTAATGTTCATGATACAACTGGCAAGGGCTTATTGGAAGAGTTTCTTGAAAAGGCAAACAACTTAGGAATAGACATTGCTGACATGAGAGGCCAAGCTTATGATAACGGTGCAAATATGAGAGGAAAGAATAAAGGAGTTCAAGCCCGCATGCTAGAAATAAATGACCGTGCCTTGTATGTACCATGTGGAGCTCACACTTGGAATCTTGTCATCTCAGACGCGGCAAAGTCATCGAAATATGCCGTTGACTTTTTCGGTCTGATTAACAGAATATACATTATCTTTTCTTCTTCACCTTCACGTTGGGATATACTTCAAGAACATATGCCAATATCTGTTAAAGGGTTATCGGACACTTGTTGGGAGTCGAGAATTGATGCTGTGAAGTCATTGCGTTATCACCTTGAAGAATTGTGCAATGCTTTGTTATCTTTGGGAGAATATGCGCTCAAAAAGAAAGATGACAATACAGCAACAGAAGCCGGTGCGCTTTTAGACCATGTTACTACGTGGCCTTTTGTTCTGACTGTGTACACGTGGTACGATATACTATTTCATGTCAATAAAACCAGCAAATTAATTCAGTCACCAGATGTGTCAATTGACGTACTGCAGGCAGAAGTCGGTGCTACAAAGAAGTGTTTGGAAGACTATCGAAATACAGGATCTCTCTCTGTGGTCACAAATGCACGTGAAATAGCAGAGCATATGGGTATTGAGCAGGTGTTTCCAGAAACCAGGGTGCGACGTAAGAAGAGAATGTTTGATTACGAATGTGCTGATGATTCGAGTCGTCTTTCTGCCGAAGAAAAATTCAAATTGCAGTTCTTTCTTGTTCTCACTGATCAGACCATATCTTCTGTTTCGTCGCGATTTGACCAACTCGTGGAGTGGTATAAGTTGTTAGCGTTGTACAGAAATCCAAACGGCCTGAAGCAGTGTCACAGAGAAAATGAACTGGAGAATCACAGCAAAAATTTTGAAAGAAAAATGGGAGACATTGATGTCAACGAACTCATAATGGAATTGAATAGTTTTATTTATGTCATCGAGAAAGAGGACTTGTCACGGCAAACAATTTTTTAACGTACATATACAAGAACAGCCTTCAGGAGATATCCGAATCTTTGCATTTGCATCAGAATTCTTCTGACCACACCAGTTACTGTCGCTGGTGCCGAAAGGAGCTTCAGCAGAATGAAACTGATCAAGAATATCCTGCGCTCAACCATGACAGATGACAGGCTTTCTGCGCTTGCAGTTATCTCAATCGAAAACAAGATTGCCAGATCTCTGGACTATGACGCATTGATTAACCAATTTGCGGAGAACAAGGCTCGAAAGAAGCGCTTTGCGTAAATACGGAATACATGTACACTGTAGGCCTATGTATACATAATATGAACCCTGTATATTGTATAAAATAAATACCGCATTCCAGTTTCTGCATTGTAAGGGGCCCTGCCCGGACATATGTTCGGAGGGGGCCACGTTCTTTTTTGCTACGGCCCTGTGGGTTAGTGTTAAATTTAGGATTCCAACCTTTAAAACAATGTTTTGCCAATAACCCACTCCCTTTTATATCAAAGAGATCAAACTCAAGGTTCTCTACTGACTGCATGGCAGGGAAGGGAATGTGCTTACCGCAACTGAATGTGATGAATCTTTGCCTGGCTAGCAGAAAGAAGAGGGGATGGGGCTCCTTTAAGGGTCCCTACTGGATCTGGGTTGCGAGGGAGGAGACTTACCTGCGTAAAGAGCGGGGGGGGGGGGGGGGGGAGACACAGAAAGTAGCCAGATCAGCTTAGGGGCACTGACCCACCATGTGCACCGGTGGGAGGGGGGTATTTATGCCCCATGCATTCCAGAAGGAACACTCTCTCATCAACCATCACTAAACAGGAGATCACAGAGCACTAACATAAGCTGCCACTAAAGGTATGACTACACTGCAATCAGAGGTGTGATGGCAACAATGTAGACATACCTGAGCTAGCTTTAATGTAGCTAACATGAGCACCAATAGCAGTGAAGCTGCAGCAGCACGGACTTCAGAGTAGGCTAGCTGCCCAATAAGTACCCAGGGCAGGGTTGTACACTGTGCTGAAGCCTATGTGTTTGTGGCTTGACTGCTATTGGTATTCACACTAGCTAGATTAAAGCTAGCTCAAATATGCCTGTGTGTGCTGCAATCACACCTCCAACTGTACTACAGGCAAAGAGGCCCTGCTTAACACACTAGTTGCTGAATTCTGCACTTGCTTAAATTTTCAAAAAGATTAGCAACTTTAAAATCTTTATCCCCCTCTAATAGTCTAGCAATTAAGATTTGTTTTCATGCCTGCTCGCTTTAACTTTTGTGTTTCTACCACTCATTTACTCAGAACACTTCTGAGAGTTAGTCTTCAGCAGCTTTCCAACCAGTCAAAACTGAGTACAGGGTTCAATGAAGTAATCAAGCCAGAAGGTGAAAATGTTATAGGTAACTGCAATGAGGTCTGCATCAGACATGAAATGGCAATAGTAGATAGACTTGGAGAACATCTATCAAAGAAATATTTGAAATATGAAATGAGAAAAAAAAAGTGATAGAACAAGGGAGAACTGGTTTATTAGCTAAGAGAAGAGAAGGGGGGTGTCTTTGGAAAGTTATTGACACTTCAAAAGTCTTCGAACGCTGTTGAACCAGTGGCATCACTATGAAACCAACAGAACTATATATCTGAGTCAAGTAGGACTTTCTAAAAATGAAATTAATGGGTAAACAGAATGAGATCCAAGCCAGATGACTACTTCTAGGTACTTCCGGCCTTATGACTTGTATTTTAGTCCTTCCCTCCATCTTAATAAATAACAACAATACCTAGCTCTTATATACCACCTTTCACCAAAAGATCTCAAAAACACTGAAATGAACATTAACCCCATTTTACAGATGGGGAAACTGTACAGAGGCACAGAGAAGTGAATGACTTGCCCAAGTCACCCAGCAGACCACTGGCAAGCCAAGTCTCCTAAGTCCAAGTCCAGTGCTTTATCCACTAGACCACATGCCCAGCCCTCTGTGATAACGATTGTCTGTCGTTGGTGCTGGTGCAGCATCACAAATTTCCTAATATTCCGTTATGTAGACTGTAACCCACAAGGGGACTGGGCTGCTCCAGTTGCAGCTTCATTGTGCAACTGTGGTTTGGAGCCATCCAAGTTTCATTGTGGGTAGAAACCTCACAGTTAAACAGAAGGCCATTAGTCTAGTCAACTGCTATTGGCACCAAAGATTTGGGAGCTCATGATCTTCCATGTTGGAGAAAAAAAAAACTGGATATTTAGAATTCGAGAATGTGAAAAGTGCAAAAGAAACTCAAATAAGCTACTAGATATTTCTTTTAATAAGGAGGCTGATATATGCATTAATGAATTCAATTAAAGATGTCTCTCAAAGGAGGCACATGAAAATCTTTCTTCTAAAGAAGAATAACTACACTAAACTTGTTTGCAACAATATTGCTAGTCAATTGGGAGCAAAGTACAGAGCAAAACTGTGTATGGAAAAAGAATTATATAAGAAAATGATCCACCTGTATATACAGTCTCAGACTTTATTACCTTTCATGCACTAGCTGCTTTCATAATCATAGTATATGTATTAAAGAGCAGACAATGTACCAAAAACAAGACAGGACAGACAGGGAGAAATGATACAATATACAAGCTGAGGGATCAGGCTTATTATGGCAGATGTGTTTATTACTTTTGTTTGATTTAAAAGTGTACATACATTAAAATCCCCCTCCCTGCTCAACTTCCTCCCATGCCAATTCTCAGCTGCAGTTCCAGTGCCCTGAAACCCCTCTCTTTCAACATTAGATCACCTCTCTCCAAATAAATGAGCAAATACTGCCATTTTGTATTCCCCAAAATGGAAGAGAGGGTGACCAGCTGTCCAGTTTTTGACCAGAACACCCAGTCGAAAAGGGACCCTGGTGGCGCCAGTCAGCACCACTGACCAGGCAGTCTGGTCGGCAGTGCTGCGGGGCTAAGGCAGGCTATTCCCTACCTATCCTGGCACCGTTCTGCGCCCTGGAAGCAGCCAGCAGATCTGGCTCCTAGGTGGGAGGGTGAGGGGCAGAGGGCTCTGCACGCTGCCCCCGCCCCAAGCACCAGCTCCAAACTCCCATTGGCCGGAAACCGGTCAATAGGAGTTGGGGTGGTGGTGCCTGCAGGCGAGAGCAGCACACTGAGCCTCCTGCCCCCCCCCCCCGGGGCTGGGACTGCCGGCCGCCTCTGGGGCACGCACTGCGCGCTGCCAGGACAGGTAGGCAGCCTGCCTTAACCCCGCTGTGCTGCTAACCTAGAGCCACCTGAGGTAAGCCCATGCCCCCACCCCCCGCCCCCGCCCTGAGCCCCCCCATAAACCCAGACACCCTCCTGCACCCCAAACCTCTCACCCCCCACACTCCTGTCCCAGCACAGAGCCCCCTCCCGCACTCTGAACCCCTCATCCCTGGCCTCACCCCAGAGCCCTCATCCCCTCCTTCACCCCAGCCCCCTGCCTCAACCCACAGCCCCTCCCACACTCCAAATTCCTTGGCCCCTCCCCCCAGGCTGAAGCCCACTCCTGCATCCCAAACCCCTCATCCCCTGCCCCACCCCACCTGGAGCCCTCAACCTCTCCTGCACCCCAACCCCCTGAAAGTGAGGGAGGGAGAAATGTAGTGATTGGGGGCGAGGCTTCAGGGAAGGGGCAAGGCTAGGGTGTTTGGTTTTGTGCAATTAGAAAGTTGACAACCCTAATGGAAGACCATACATGAAGGGAAGGTTTAGACCTTTTGGAGCTGTGACTCGGTCAATGAATCACTGCAGAACTTGAAGAAGAATAAAGTTTCATGTGATTCAGTTTCCATAAATGACATACCAGGGAGGGAGAGGAATTATTTAAGCTCAGTACCAATGTGGATACAAGAACAAATGGATATAAACTGGCTCTCAGGAAGTTTAGACTTGAAATTAGATGAAGGTTTCTAACCATCAGAGGAGAGACATTCTGGAACAGCCTTCCAAGGGGAGTAGTTAGGGCAAAAGACATATCTGGCTTCAAGACTAAGCTTGATAAGTTTGTGGAGGGGATGGTATAACGGGATAGCCTAATTTTGGCAATTAATTCATCTTTGACTACTAGCGGTAAATATGCCCAATGGCTTGTGATGGGATGTTAGATGGGGTGGGATCTGAGTTACTACAGAGAATTCTTCTGTGGCTGGTGAGTCTTGCCCACATGCTCAGGGTTTAGCTGATTGTCATATTTGGGGTCGGGAAGGAATTTTCCTCCAGGGCAGAATGGCAGAAGCCCTGGGGGTTTTTCGCCTTCCTCTGCAGCGTGGGGCACGGGTCACTTGCTGGAAGATTCTCTGCACCTTGAAATCTTGAAACCATGATTTGAGGACTTCAATGGCTTAGACACAGGTATGATACAGGAGTGGGTGGGTGAGATTCTGTGGCCTGTATTATGCAGGAGGTCAGACTAGATGATCATAATGGTCCCTTCTGACCTTAAAGTCTCTGATTCTATGATGTCACTTTATATAAAGTGCTTTATAAAATAATGCTTTACTGCAGTACTAGGCAAGTAATACATAGGTAATACAAGTAAAACCTCTGTGTGCAAATGATACCAAGTTAATTTGTTTGAATGGTATTTTTTATTTGTTAACAATTCTCACTTGATCCAGTTTGGCTCCAAACAAGAGGACTATTAATGTAGTAAGAATATCTGTGTGTCACTTTTGAAGGGATGTTCAATAAGATACCTGCCTTTTTTAGTATATATAAATTGAGAGTAACATTATAATATAATCACATATGCAAGGACTATAGATTTATATCAAATATGTTATAATCAAACATTTTCCCCATTTTTTTTTATAATTATGTAAATAAGTAATGTGGAGCTGCTGCTGTTGTCTTTTTTCCCCCGGCCTCATTGGAAATTTTCTTGGGTAGTTTATAATTCAAAAGTTGTCTTTAAGATCCTGATGCAATATGATCCTAATTTCAGAGTTGGAATGCCAAAAGCATCTTGTTCAGAAATTCTAACAGTGCAAGTACCTCTCAGAGGCTGTATTTTATCATTTACCCTAAACACACAACAAAACAAGGATATACTTTTTAACAAATACTATGTCCCTACGGTTAGAGTCTGATGATTTATTTATACATTTACATACAGTAGCATCCAGGTGCTATAAATTCTCTAAAAAGAAAAATAAACAAAGAAAATAAAGCCATCTGGACACAGGATGACCAGATGTCCTGATATTAAGGACTGTGTCTTATATAGGCAACTATTCAACCCAAACTCCCATCCCAATTTTTCACACTTGCTATCTGGTCACCCTATGATAAGATTGGACAGCTATATAGTGTAGTCTGACTAAAACATACTGACACAAATTGCTACCTCAGTGCCTCAAAATGGTTAAATTAAATGTCCCCGTTAAAAACCTGTAGGAACAAGTGTGCCTTGCAGTGGGTCCTGAAGCCTGCCAAACCTGAGTTCGGACAAGTTTATTGAGGTTTCTAGTCCCTTAGGGAAGAGCCCTCTGCTGAAAGCACCCTGAAGCTTTATCTTGGGAAATGTCAGCAGTTTTCCAGGCAAACTTTATTTTCAAAACAGGTATAGGGTACCTTGCAGTAATCAATCTGGAAGCTGAAAATGCTAAGGGTAACTGCAATGAGGTCTGTATGAAACACGGAAGGCTAATAGACAGATATCTTCAAGTCACCATTACTACCCAAGATTCCAGGCACAGGGTCTGATCTACTACCCTGATCTAAGAACTTGCCACAAGCCTGACAAAAAGATGGAACAACATCAGACCACCTCTATCCAGTAAGCCATCCATATGCTTTTCTACTGCCACCTAATATCACTTGCTGTAAAAGATCAACAAGTTGGGACCATTTTATACCAAAGGGATGTGTAAACTCCAATGTCAAGGTCTCTTTCAGAGGATGCCCCGACAGCAGCCCCTCCCCTTTTAAACAGAGATGAGTCCAGTTTGAGTGCCTCCGCTAATCTGCTTTTGAATATGCTGACATGTTTACTGCAACAATGAATTTGATATGTACTTAAAATTCCATCTCCCATTGGAAAGTGATTGTTGCACTTTTAGTCAGTAATAAGGAGCACAAGCTGTGAGACAACTCATATACAAAGTAATAGAATTGAACTGAACTATTTATAAAATATCACGTATCTGTACTTGCAAAGAACCCATGAGCATCCTTACTCATGACAATATTTTTACATCTTGTGTTATTTGGGGACATTTACAAATGTTGGGTTCCAAGAATGTAGCAAGAAGCCATCATTCCCGAAAGATAATTTCTGACATACCAGCATCAGGCAATGTTAATGCAGAATGACTAAATGTTATGCCTAGATGTACTATTCCCTTCTGTATCTGGTGATTAAGCATCAACAAATGTACTACTGGTGGGACAGACTTTGGGAATTACTTGCCAACTCTCATTACTTCAGCTCTACATCTTATATAGAGTATGGGGGAAGCAAACTAAATCGAATACTCATCCAAACAGAATAAAATATGGAAGCCAGACAAAAGGAAAAGTTCTAAGTTACTATGGTAATGTTGTGGCCACTCTATAGTAAAGGCTGCAAACAGCGTCCACTGTAATATCCTTGGTTTTAGCCCCGCTAAAACTTTGTCCTGGAAAACTGCTGTGGCATAGTAATTGCTAGGTTTACTCCAAATGCAAAAGAGGAGTAGTTCAACATTTGCACAAAACTCATACTTTTTGATTATAGGTCATAAAATTATTTTTTGCCCCATTTGAAAATTTGACTTTTGTCTACGTTTCTTTGTTTTCCTCTTGTTGACAATAACTTATTCCTAAAATATTCCACACCATTAAATCACCTTGAAAACTTACACACAAGTTGTATTTGAAAATAAAGATTATCATTAAAAGTACAGTTAATACTTTTGGGCAGTTGTGGAGCCAATCCTGCTCCTGTTTATTTAAATGGGTTTTTTTAGCTCAATATCACTGTGAGCCTCCACTCGTCTCTTGCGAGCGCCTCCTACTGGGTGTGTTTCCGTCTGTACTCTCTCAGCTTTTGTGGTGCTCTCGGCCAGCAGTTTTTTTTTCAGGTGGGTTTTCAGTGACTCGGCCCTCTGGACAAGTCACACATCCATGTGTGAAACACAAATTGAACCCTTCTGGAGTACACAGTCCAAAGAACTTCAGTAGCCCACCTTGCACTAATTCTCCAATAGTCCCTGCTCTGGAAGGGAGAAGTGTTCCTCCCTAGAGACTCTTTGCTCTACAGTGAGCCTCATAGAAGATTACGGTTGGAAGAGACCTCAGGAGGTCATCTAGTCCAACCCCCTGCTCAAAGCAGGGCCAACCACAACTAAATCATCCAAGCCAGGGCTTTGTCAAGCCGGGCCTTAAAAACCTCAAAGAATGGAGATTCCACCATCTCCCTAGGTAACCCATTCCAGTGCTTCACCATCCTCCTAGTGATATAGTTTTTCCTAACCTAGACCTCCCCCACTGCAACTTGAGACCATTGCTTCTTGTTCTGTCATTTGCCACCACTGAGAACAGCCAAGCTCCATCCTCTTTGGAACCCCCCTTCAGGTCGTTAAAGGCTATCAAATCCCCCATCACTTCTCTTCTGCAGATTAAATAAGTCCAGTTCCCTCCGCCTCGCCTCGTAAATCATGTGCCCCAGCCCCCTAATCATTTTCACTGCCCTCCGCTGGTCTCTTTCCAATTTGTCCACATTCTCTCTGTAGTGGGGGACCAAAACCGGATGCAATACTCCAGATTTGGCCTCACCAGTGCCGAATAGAGGGGAATAATCACTTCCCTCGATCTACTGGCAATGCTCCTACTAATGCAGCCCAATATGCCATTAGCCTTCTTGGCAACACGGGCATACTGTTGACTCATATCCAGCTTCTGGTCCACTGTAATCCCCAGGTCCTTTTCTGTAGAACTGCTGCTTAGCCAGTCGGTCCCCAGGCTGTAGTGGTGCATGGAATTCTTCTGTTCTAAGTGCAGGACTCTGCACTTGTCCTTGTTGAACCTCAGATTTCTTTTGGCCCAATCCTCTAATTTGTCTAGGTCACTCTGGACCCTATCCCTACCCCCTAGTGTATCAACCTCTCCCCCCATTTTAGCGTCATCTGCGAACTTGCTGAGGATACAATCCATCCCATCATCCAGATAATTAATGTAGATGTTAAACAAACAGCCCCAGGACCAACCACTCAGGCACTCCACTTGATACCGGCTGCCAATGAGCCATTGATCACTACCCATTGAGCCTAACGATCTAGCCAGCTTTCTATCCACCTTATAGTCCATTCATCCAATCCATACTTTTTTAACTTGCTGGCAAGAATACTGTGGGAGACCATATCAAAAGCTTTGCTAAAGTCAAGATATATCACATCCACCGCTTCCCCTATATCCACAGTTATCTCATCATAGAAGGCAATCAGGTTGGTCAGGCACGACTTGCCCTTGGTGAATCCATGTTGACTGTTCCTGGTCACCTTTCCGCTCCCCCCAAGTGCTTCGAAATTGATTCCTTGAGGACCTGCTCCATGATTTTTCCAGGGACTGAGGTGAGGCTGACAGGTCTGTAGTTCGCCAGATTCTCCTTCTTCCCTTTTTTAAAAGATGGGCACTATATTTGCCTTTTTCCAATCGTTGAGGACCTCCCGATCACGACGAGTATTCAAAGATAATACTCACAATCACATCAGAAAATTCCCTCAGCACCCTCAGATGCATTAGATCTGGACATGGACTTGTGCATGTCCAGCTTTCCTAAATAGTCCTTAATCTGTTCTTTCACCACGGAGGGATGCTCACCTCCTCCCCATACTGTGTTGCCCAGGACAGCAGTGTGGGAGCTGACCTTGTCTGTGAAGACTGAGGCAAAGAAAGCATTGAGTACTTCAGCTTTTTCCACATTGTCTGTCACTAGGTTGCCTCCCCCCATTCAGTAAGGGTCCCACACTTTCCCTGACCACCTTCTTGTTGCTAACATACCTGTAGAAACCCTTCTTGTTACCCTTCACATCCCTTGCTAGCTGCAACTCCAATTGTGCTTTGGCCTTCCTGATTACACCCCTGCATGCTCGAGCAATATTTTTATACTCCTCCCAGTTCTCCAGCTGAGTAGCTCTCTCAATTCATTCGCCTTCTGGGGGTATCAAAGTCCACAAATGCTGACCCTCTTTGGGATCTACCTTCATCCCTCCTTGGGCCTCTGTAAACTCCCTTCTCAGGGCACTCAGCCACCTCACCTGCAGCTGGGTGGGGTGGGGGGGGGGGAAGAGAACCCGAGCCTGCCCACTACACCAGATCCCATCCTAGGGACCCTACAGATAGTAGCCACTTGCTGCATCCCTTTAACATGTTGCAGTTACTATTTCCTGGGTCTCTTCCCTACAGTCCCAGCTCATTCAGCTTCACCCTTATCTCAGGTTGAAGTCTTGCTTGAGTCACAGTAGCTAGCCAGGAGCACTTACTTTTTCCCCTTGTCCCTGCCAGCAACTGTTCTGTCCAGGTAATGGAACTGCTGCAACCAACCAGAAGCACCGTCCTTGCTCCTCTGGCAATAAATGAACTTCTCAGGCCCAGCAGTTCCTTTCATATGACCTTGCTGGGCTCCGATAGGCTGCAGCCTCTCTATGCTAATTAGCTGCTTCCCACACAGCCTCGCTAAGCAGCTTGGAGGACTCACCTTTTCTGCTCTTTTCCTGGCCTCCAACAGGGGTCCTTCGGGCCTAGTACACCCCATCACAATCACAATGTTAAATAGAGGGTTTTTTACCAGCAACTTCAGTGGGAGCAGGAGGAGGCACAGTGCATCTATGTATATTGTCCTCTATTGACTTATTGCAGTTTACAAAGAACATCACAAATTCTAAATTTGATAGCTCAGAGAATTTTTGCTTGAGCTCAAGTAGTAGTGTTACGAGAGAACTGGACTTGACATAAGCTGGACCTGACATGAAACTGAATCTGTTTTGTGTACTCAGCCACCATAAACTGGAAGCAAGGATACCAAATTATTTCTGACTATGTGGTCTTTGCTGAGGCAGACAGAACCACTGCAGTGTTTGTAACTAGGATACATCAGGATACAGATTCATGAAAATGGAAGGGAGTGTGAATAGTTTGACATTGGCTCTGGGTGTCAGAGTTTTTTGCTGGGAGTTGCTTTGCTGATAAATAGAAATAATGAGTTCTTTGCTGTTGCTGGGGATTACTAGAAGTTATGTACTTTGCTTTGAGTGACCTATAAAATAAGTTAGTTAGAATGTGCACTTTGGAGAAGTTTTCGGAGTGATTTTGACGAGCTAGCTGTCTGACACCCAATTCCCCAGCCACAAGAAGGAAGGCTGGCCACCAAAACCCTGCTACTGACCACTCAACACCATCCCAGTCTTTGGGTAGCTATATCTGATATGCTCTAGACTACTGCTATTTTAGATGTGTGCGGTAAACTCAATAAAAACAAGAATTATTGATTGAAAGCACTCGTGTATGTACCAATCATTTATCCAAGGAGAAGTTATCAGAGGAGCTTTGTCCCCCATTGATTTATTTTCTGACACCACCTGGAAAACAGACACTAGTTACCATAGTTTTGGGTTCAGATAACCCCAGGTAACAGTAGAGGCCTGTGTTTGAAGCTGCAGGGCCACAGTTCTAGTCTCAGTATGTTATATATATTGAGAAGTTTTGGCCTCTCCATAATTAAGGATCATTTTTATCCTCTTGGGAGCCCAAAAACTAAAAGTCATGCTTTAATATTGTTAAAGTCTTATTGACAATTAGCACATTCTGAATTTTTCAAAAAAATGAAATATTTTTGAAGTTAAAGGACTTCAAAATGCCTTACCTTTGGTAAAGCATCGATCATTTAGTATCCCTTTGTCTGTACAAGGGAATCACACTATTACGACAACCCTGCTCCCTATGCCAGGAATTGCAAGAGTCTTCCGAGGGCAGCTTTATTGGTTGTCTTTTGCAGTGCATTCACCTGGGCAATCTTCTCATAAGCAGGACGGGGATTTTATGAACTTTTTACCTTGTATAAAAGAGCTGGACTGTGGGTAAGACTCATACCCTAGGTGCATGAAAGCTACAACTGGAAGAAATGAAAGATTTTTCCTTTTAAAAATGTAACAGTATTGAAAAGAAAGGTCTTGAAAAGAGGGAGAGTTTAAAAGTGAAATGATGGTCATCCAAAGCTCTTTGTTTTACCACTTGTGGTGTTGCCTATTGAAGTATCTTCTGGATTTCCAATGCATACTCTAAAACATACGAAAAAAACAAAAACCCTAAAATTTCTCTTATTTCTAATTTTGTATATTTCAGAAACATTACGCAAATTGAGTAAAATTACTGACGTATTCAGGAACTCTAGCAGGAAAGCACAGACAAAACCATCATAAAAAGTACACATGACCTCAAGTACTCCCTTGAATCCCTTATTATCTAACTCTGAAATTGTTGGGTTGGTTGCACAAATAACAGAAGATCAGTAGAAAAAGGACAGGAGAATATTTAGTTAAATGCCCAACTAAATCTGGTTTATAACTTATTAGCCTTATGTCTCATCATCACATTTTCTTCCTGGCAATCATAGTTGGACTTTGACGAGTATTTAATCTGACTAGCAGATATCCTGACTAAATTTTTGTGGGTAAAAAGCATGTTGAATAATCTGCTTCTTGGTATCTTTTCTGCTTCCTTTCATATACACTCAAAAACCTCAATACACTTCATTTTGCCATTGTCTTATGCAACTTACAAGCACGTTTGTTTCTAAAGACTACATGACAAGGTTTTAAAACAGTCCAAGAATTCTTTGGTTTATATTTGTATATGTGGATATAGATGGTGAAAAAAATCTCCAGTTTAATTTTCTGCACATTTGAATGAATCCCACAATTTGCAGCATTTATATCAATTTCAACACTTCCTACATCATTCTGTTTAGTTACCAATCAGAAGGATCACTTAAAAATTCTGCTCAGAAAAAAGGAGGACAAAAAGCAACTAAGATCAAGGATACTGTTGGATTCATCTACACTAATAAGTACCATACATTATTTACTGAACTTCAAAGCCTTGAAACCGGAGAAGAACACGGAGGCAAACGTAGGATTTGTTTGTTTATTATCAATTATTTATATGGTATGTTTTACAGTGTAAAATATGCACAAAAGGCATAATTCTGAAGAACAGTATAATAAAAGTTATATTATGTTAATTCCAGTAAAACCTACTGTACTGATACATCTGTACAGAGATTACAGATGGAATCACTGCAAACTTTTCAATAAAATTCCTCATTAACATGAAATACAAATACAAAAAAAAAATATTTGAGATGATACACCGTGTAAAATATTTACATTTAAAGATGTAAAACAGTATTTCAAAGGCATGGCAAAAGTAAGCTTTGAATCAAAGTACATTGCAGTGCTGAAGCTAACTTAACTAATAAAACATTTAGAGCCTAGGGTAACAAATGATAACTGAACTAAATTGACATCAGAAATAGATTTTTTCCCCCTGGGAATTCGAGGTCAGATCAAAAATTGACATGCCAATCTTTATAATCAAGGTAACACTTCAAATGTGTTTAGCAAATACAGACAAAAAGTTTGCTCCAATTAAAAACAATAACCCCGGGATTCATGGAAGGCATGCCAGGAAGCTACTGTTTTTAACGTGCCTTAGGTCAAATGTGGTAAACTTCACACTTTTAACTGGTGTTGTCTGTAATAGATTGGATGAAACAGGTCTACAAAAGAATCAATAAATGTAAAGACTGGAAAGAATTAGAGAGGCTTGCAGACTTGTACCTATTGTCTGGGGGAATTAGATGTCAGTTTGAGTATTATAACTCTGACAAAGGTTTCCTAGCTTTAATTTACTAGAAAACATAATGGGTGATGTAGAAGCTGGGAAACACTAGTCAGTCTGAATACATTATTTAACAAAAACAATTTAATGAATGTTACACACATTATTATAATCCTGACATACTCTATGTCTGTCCATTCATTTTTACTTCAGAGTCTTGTTTATCAATGAAAAACATTTCTTTGTAAGTTACATGCCTTAAATTTCAGAAGAATGGACTAAAAAAAAAATGTGTGGGTTTTTTTCAAATATTTGGATCTACATAACTTGTGATTATAAACAGCTATGGTGAAAAATAAGTAAACAACCACTGATTCCATACACAGAACTACCAAAGCTTGTCTCATGTGGTATTTTTGCACATTCACCAGCTACAATTTAGAGATACTGTGTCCTACATATCTGAGGCAAGGCAAAAGCATTCTGTTAGTCAAAAGGGAATATACAGAAAGAACACTAGTGAATAAATGCAGGCCACGCTGAGAAGTAACAATTTACCATGTTCTTTAAAAAATAATGGACTGACTGATGTCAAAGAACATTAAGTCCAGGTCCAGTCATTGAAAAGGACTCTATTACTAATATTTTTTTCCTGATTTTCTTTAAATTCTTCAAGCAACCTTCTGTGAAACAAAACCTCCGTGCCCTTTAGAGTTAAGAACCATATTGTAACATATTAATCTGACTTTAACTCACTTATACAAGTCAATAAACCACATCATACCTAATGTTATGCTAGAAATAGAATGTCTCACCCTGCTAAATCTGAAAAGGTGCACTTAAATTCTCAAAATATTTCTCAGACTTTCTGAAATATAAAGTATTAAATGAAAATACTGATGCAATACACAACATATACTGTACCTGCTTTCACAGAAACTTTGAACATATGAGCCTATATGCCAAAAGACAAAATGAAATTCTTAACACATGATAAGATTGTTTAATGCAATAGTCCACTGGGTAAAATTGGATACGGGAGGTTGGATGCCTCTATCCCAGGTTCCCTCTTCAAACCACAAGCTGTTCATGTGCAGCTGATACTACAGTATCTCTGAAACTCCCTTTATAACCCAGTGCATATATTGAAAAGAGCACTCGAGTGTATTTTTTTTTCCCTGTGAAATGAGCAAGGAACCCCATTTGTGAACATAGAAATGTACTCTACCACAGCGTTCTGAATAAAAAGGTAGTGTGTTCTGGTACTATTGTGGTGGGAAAGTCTCACTTGGGACTACCTGGCTTATATGACAAGATGTTACTATGGTCATAAAGGTACAATTTATATATAGAGATCACAAGAATTTGCTTGTGGTTGAAGAGGGAGATTGTGTGTGTGTGTGTGTGTGTGTGTGTTTACATGCAATTTATGCATTAAATGTTTACTTGTTCAGCAACAAAATTATAAATTATTTTGTGTCTGCCATTATTGTTGGTCTGATATTAGTTTTCTACCAAGTCAGCACTGGCCTACTAGGTTTATATACTCATATATGCTTTCACTAAGAATATAAATGTTAAGGTCTATATTGCATATCCAGAAACAAATATGCATACTTGATATACTGTTTGCTTTCTTTTCAATTAAGTCCACCTTAATGATTTGAGAGCCATCCCATCAGGACAACCCATGTCATGTTTTCTCAAGAAGGTGTATCACAATCAGCTCTGGAAGGCCTGTGAGTCTCTCTTTCAATACATCAAGAGCTAAAAAGGGTTACTCCCTACTTTAAAAAGCAGAATGGCAATAGGAAGTGCTTTCTGCAACAAGTTGCTGTTTATGGTACTTTTGGACTGCTTATTCTGGAAATCTGGTAGACCTAAGTTTAGATCACATTCTAGAAATAGCCATCTCTTGGAAGACACCTGATGAATCTTTTCATAGGTCATCAGACTACTACACTTGTAATGTTCTATACTATGGTAACATATTAAGCCAATAACTTTAGTGCAAAAATAATTCTTTTAACAGCTATTATAAGTAATAAATAGAAAATTTATTAGGGCATTTTGGTTTGTTAAATCGGGAGTATGTTGTGTATTGAATTACTAGGTCATATTATTGTTGCATATGTTTCAATACACATAAAGCTGCTTTAAAACTTCGAAAGCTGGCTAGTTCCAAGGTGGATAACACCTGGGAATTGGCTGTGTTTGAAGTATTTTAGAAGGGAGGCAAGAGTGTATGCAGTCAATAAGGATTTCTGGTATCAGGAAGGAGGGGCAGAATTCTTTTCTGGCACAAGTCCTGATCCATCCAGCCTCACAAGAAAATCCTCTTTGTTTCTAACTTCTTCCCATGCAACCAAACCCACTTGATGTATAGAGTGACCAAATAATTGAACCATTAAATTGAACCTTTTTTTGTGTGTCAAGATTAGAGAGGGAACAGGGATGAATAAGACAACTTATAAGACACCTTTAGCAGCAGGGGACGGGTGAGTGTAATTTTGGGGTTTGGTAGGTAGAGGATGCCCTGGGGATTGGAATATGCCATCGGTGTGTGGACGAATAATGGAGGTAATGGGACCCATATTCATGAGCTATGTACATTTGTATGCAGTGGTAGTGAGGGGAGAGAATGACATTTGACATATGGAAACGTGTCATTACTGACCCCCATCCTTCACCTTCCACTTTTCTCCTGCAGCTCCCCTGCCAATATGGCGCCCTATAAAGCTCAACAGCTTACTTCTGAAGTCAGACTGAGCAGTTGCCAGTACTGCCTCTCTCTCAACCATTGACTTCTCCTGTTTACCTGTGTTTTGCTACTGCAAGGCTGTCCAGAGCACAATTTGAAGCCTGTTAATGAGAGTGAGAGAGAGAGAGAGAGAGACTGGCCAGCTGGAGGTACCTGGGCCCTGACCAGAAGCAGATGCTAGGTCTGTCTTCAACATTAGGGTAGGAAGTGAAGAGGAAATTGGTTGGGAGACGTTAGAGGAGGATGGAGAAGGGGCAAGCATTGGTGCCCAGAGGTCTTACTGCTAGTTCTGTTGAAACTGGTAGAGTAACGCCACTGAGTAATATATCCAGCTCTTCGTCAAGTCATATGTCAGCAAGGGGAGAGGAAAGAAACGAGGAAGCGAGAAAAGAATACTTCAAGCCTTTGAGCCCATGTATCTACATCTCAATCTCTTGGTTTTCTTTAATCCATTTTAAGCATTTATTTTTTCATTTCTTTTTCAAATTAGGCTCTCTGGGAAGGCACTCCTTTCTTGATGTGAGCAGCAAAGACCGAGCAGAAGGCAGTAAGTTAACTCATTCTGGAACACGAACATATACAATTTTTCTACCTTTCCCCAAACTACCCCCGAATCTAGTTTCATGAAGAAAGCAGATCAGTGTTTCAACAGCTTCTGCCCCTCATGTCAGAGAAGTATGCCTCCCAGACTCCATTGCTGTATGCTACTCATTAATATAGACTGTCTCTTGATTGATGAACAACATGAAAGGGAACATTCTACCCCCTTGATTCACACATGTTCAATCAATAAGCATTTTTCAGACTTGCAGTATTTCTATAGCTATAAAAGGAGCTTAGGTGAAATTATTTACAATTCACATTCAAATGTCTGGTAGTACTTGCTGGACCTTGAGATTGAATGTTCCTTAAAACAAACACCTGTCTGCGATACTTCACACGTACTATGCAGAGACAGATATACCCATATTGCTCGTAAGATATTAATATTGCTTAGCCTAGCCTGCAAGTGTACAGTTGATCATTAAAGATTTGTTTGAATACCAAGCATCTAAGGCATTCCATCGTACTGCATGGAATATCTGTGGGAAGCCAACAGTATGTATAACTCACCAATACAAAAGAGTGAGATTAGAAACAGGGCATATGTAGGTATTCTAAGTATTCTGTACAAGTAATAAATAAGACAAGTCTAGTAATGATCCATATGGAAAAAATATTTAAAAAAAAATACTATGAACACCATATAGGAAATCAGTGCAATCCTCCTCTGAATATTATAGGTGGTCTTTCACACAACTATAGTAACATGTTTCATAAAATTACAAGTAACATTTCAGTGTGTTCTCTGAAATGAAATATCATGCTTAAAATTTGCAAAACGGTGGATATTATTAGGAAATGAGAAAACGTACCTGGTTAACTACTGGAATATAAATCTGACCACATCCTTCTTGAAACTATTTCAGATAAAGTTTGTTGTTAGCATGCCACATACTATAGACACTTAAAAATAGTGTTTAATTGTCTTCAATCCATTTCTTTTATGGATGTAAAATGGCCATCAGACAATAATACAGCAGTTTCCATATAAAATAAATTGTTACTGCTTGACAAAAAAAAACTCTAATACTAGAGTAGGGAAATATAAAAATGTCTTTTATTAATTATATTAACAAATGTGTTAGCAAGTTCCCATTTTACAGTGTTAGAACATTTTTAAGCAACTGATACAGTTTTCTTTCCTTCACTATTTTTTCCCAAAATTGATTTCTATTCAACCAAAGAATTTTCTTTCTTTATAATGGTTTGTAATGTCATGCCATCATCATATGAACTCTTCAGTAAAAATAACTCCATTCTGGAGGGGGAGACTATTTCTAGAGAAGATTTTCTTCCCTTTTCTTACTTCATCACCTGTTCATTTTTCCTCCATTGGCAAGTATATGAAACCAACAAGGGCCCAATACCAGAATCATATTCACTAGTCCCACTAAAGGCTATAGAACTACTTACATAATTGTTACATGACTAAAACCCAATATTGAACATATCTTCTACCTGAGTCCATTAAAAAGCAACAGAGGGTCCTGTGGCACCTTTAAGACTAACAGAAGTATTGGGAGCATAAGCTTTCGTGGGTGAGAACCTCACTTCTTCAGATGCAAGTCTTTAGTCTTGCATCTGAAGAAGTGAGGTTCTCACCCACGAAAGCTTATGCTCCCAATACTTCTGTTAGTCTTAAAGGTGCCACAGGACCCTCTGTTGCTTTTTACAGATTCAGACTAACACGGCTACCCCTCTGATACTTGAGTCCATTAGCTTCTCAGCAGGATATGGGTCTTCAGCAGCACACAGATCTTGCCTGCTGAGAGCATCACCAATCCCCGACTTGGTATTCCAAGTCCATTCCTAAACTTGGACATAAGCATTCTGAATTTTCTTCTGCACTGATCAGATTTACAGTTCTAAAAACCATCATAATTTTTGCTGATCTAAGTGTCCAACCATTTCCATATTTTTTTTTAAATCATTCTATTACATTTTATTTTTAAAGTATCTGATTTCACTATTTCTTTCCTGTATGAATGTGTATATCTCCCTTCCTAAATTTATGTGCTGTTTCTCTTTAATTTTCTTGTTCAAATTTGGAAAATCCAACATCAACTGGATTTTCACACTCTCCTTGAGTTTCTTATGAAGCTTCAGAGCCTGCAGACCTTTGCTTCTCATCTCCCTTCATGAACACTTATCTTTCCTCTTGCTTTTAGGCATGTCTGTGAATAGTCCCCCAACTCCCAGTGGATAAAAGGAAAAAAGCTATGATTATTATATCTAACAAATGCAATTTGACTTTAAAGTTGTTTCAAGCATAGTATAGTATTTAAGCAGGGTAACAGCTTGTAATCAAGTCACAAAAATCATACAACAGAGATTATTTTTGTTCACCATAAGGAATGGACTTGCTAGAAAACACTCACGCTACACAATATTAAGCACTTTAAAACTTAGGAAGTTACTGAGTGCAAAGTTTGAATTCTTCAGTACGGTATAATTATGTTAAAAATTCTAAAAATTCTATGTTAAAATTAGTGTAACGGCTAGAGTAACTAACATCTGTGGAGCCATGCCCGAGGTATCTCAATTTTATTTAACAAAGCAGCATTCAGCTGAACATCAGACATTATGTGATGACATGCAGGAACTCCATATTTCAATATCCTGGCCTTGAAGTAGTGATTTATCAGTATACAAAAGAACACAATGGGGAAAGTAAACAACATGACCAAAAATGAAAAAAGACTGTATCGGACAACAAATAAAATCCTTAACTGAGTTAAGTACAATAGCAATAACAGCGCTTATAATAAATTTATCATACAACACATATATTCGTAGCTTTATCTTCCATGGATGTCAAAGCACTTTATCAAGACAGATATCAACCAGTACACAGATGGGAAAACTGAGGTGAGAGAGTATGTAACTTGACCAAGGTAAAATTGCCATTCAATGGCAAAACAGGAAATCAAACCCAGGTGTCCTGAATCACAGCTATTATCCCTATTCACTAGACTATATTAACTCTGTTCAAACCATATTATCTTCCAGATTTGTAGCATAAACTAAATATTTTCTCTAGAAGAAAAATACATCTTATATTTGCTTTTAAAAACCGTTAGCTAAATAAGCAAAGTAATAACAGGCCAAATTTTGTCCCAACATACATGCAGGGCTCCAGTTTTTTGTGCATTCCACATATATAAAGTAGCATTTCCTTGTGAATTGATTGAGCACAGGTTGAGAAGTGTATGCACAGTAACAAGACGTCAAGTTTTATTCAGTGAATCTATTCAATATGAGAAGCGGAAATTTCCACAGAGGGAAGGAAATTGCCTTAAAGTCAGTTGGCATTATTTTGTTTCAGCTACTTGTTCTGAATGGGAGGACTAGATATACACAATGTTTGGTACAGCTCAGAGTTGTTCTACCTTTGAAGAGTACAAGGCTGAAGGGCTGTTCTGAAGAGTAATGGTGGAATTATAACTGAAAAGCACTTTGTCTTGTGAGACCCTCAAAATATGCTAACTATATAGCAATGGCTTAGAGCCCTTTGTTGTATTGATAAGAATGAAAGTATTTTTCTATTTGAGGTCTTCACTGAAATTCTGACCTTATGTTCTCTAAGTCAAAGATCCAGTGTGATTCAGTAACTTTGATCAGATTCATGATAACGTCTACACAATGGATCATTGTAAGGAAGATGTAAAACAGTTTCTATTCAAACACTTAAGTGTTTGGAAAGATTATTCTGTTTATTCTACTATATCTTCAACTTAAAACTTTGTTCAGCTGCCGATCTGAGGCTGAAGAGGACACTAAAGTTAATGTAACTGAAAGAAGAAGTTATATGGTTTAGGCAATTAGCTAAATAAAAAGTAATCAAATAGATTAAACTGTCATTACAATAAACAATATTTATGTATTTTTAGATGTTTATAGTCTTTACCATAAAGGCGTCAACAAAAGAGTACAGGCACCCTTTTACATTACATTATCAAGGACTGTCGCTCCAAAACACAAAAACAAACAAAAGGTCTACGTGACATGCTGACCAAAGTCTGTGTTGTGGTTGTTTAACCTTAGTTATCAATGTGCACTTGATGTCGCAGCCAATTCTGATCTACAGCTTCCCAATATTTAAGAAATTATAATGAACAAGGTGCTCAAGAAATGGAAAGACAAGAACTGGTGGAAAAATTCCAGAAGCAATGTATTCCGGAGCCTGAGCACCAAATACAAGCTAGTTATCTATAAAGGTTAGCATTACGAAACTCAGATAAGGAAAAGCTCAGAATAGCAGTTCTCAAAACCGGCAAAATCAGCACTGTTTTGACAGAAAATGCTAAGATGATTTGGTTTCTATAGTACAGAAATTCTCTGAAATATGCTAGTATTTTCTGTGTAACGCAAAGAATCATTTAGATAAGGAAAATGAGAGTCTGTTCCAAAAAACAACCATTAAAAGAAGGTCATCAAGCTGCTTCACAGCGCTGAAAATTTCAATTACACAGAACTTCAGTTTCCACAAAAATCTCTACTTTAAAAAGTCATTCGGGAAGGTAAAGGTCCAGAAACTTTACAAACAAACAATGTATGTTATGTGCCAAATACCCTATGTTTCCAGAATAAGAGGAACATTCAACACAATTAATTTGTCACGTCCATCCATCTCCCCCCCCCCCCCCCCGAGTCCCTCCTCTGATACAATGCATCAACAAAGTCCATGCTCTGTCATCATTGCTACAACAAAATTCTGAGCGCAAAGATGGCATACCAAGTGGGTCAGACATTTTCTTTGTGGATTTTTGAAATTGTCAATGTTTTGTATCCCAAATGACATGGTGTGTTCTTGGGGGCCACACAGCATATTCAGAATCTTAACTGTAGTTACAGTAGCCCCATTGATGACAACACAGCGAGTAAAGTATGTGCATAAGTTCTTGCAGGACTGTAGTCTAAATGTTTAGTTACCACAGAAAGGCCCTCTTCTGCTATTGTAGGTTTGTGTAAACCTCCCAATGGCATTACTGGGAGATCTGCTGTGGATTGAGGGGAATATAGGTCCTAAATTTCCATGCTCACATACCACATTTAAAAATAAAAGCCAGCCTTCTCTATAAAACAAGTTTGTCTCCTCTATTATATTACCATACGTCCAGAGCTTTGATTTTAACAACACATTTAACAGAGTCATAGATTTTAATGCTAAGAGACCATCATAGTTAATTTGATTTCCTGCATAGCACAGGCCATATACTTCACCCAGTAATTCCTACATGAAGTCCAACAGCATGTGGTTGAACTAAACACACAGATTTTAGAAAGCCTTTTTTTTTATTAAATCAAAAGACTTTAAGCAATGGTCAATCTACTACTATCTCAGTATAAATTGTCCCAATGTTTAATTACCCTCATCGTTCAGTTTGAATTTTTCTAGGTCAAATCAGCTCTTAACCTTTTCCTTGATCAACTAGCCTGAATTCCTTAAGTCTGTTAATCAAAGGCATGTTTTTCAGTCTTCTAGATCATTTCTGAAACCACTCCCATTTTTCAAAATCCCTTGTAAAGTGCTGATACCAGAACCAGGACATAAAGTTCCAGTCCAAATTCTCTCCCCTGCCTTTGCTGCTCCTAGGGTTTCAAGTTCAGTTCTGCTCAGCTCACCACATAAGACTTCTCTACCTCAAACCCAAGAACCCTGTTGCCAGGGCAGACCCAAGACTGAAGCGGATTCCTTCTTTTTAATTTCTTCTGTGCTGTCTCTACACGCCATCCTTGATACTGTTGGCAGGTGTTATGGCTGGGACCTCTTCAGCTGCTATCTGCAGGACAGATCATTAAATCCTTCCTGACTTGGTCACTCATTTGGCAGGAGATGCCCTCATTATGTATTATTTTAAGGAAGATGTTAAAGTACTGTATCCTCCTAGAATACGGGATTTTGCAATGTATGTTAATAGGACATTGAAATTCTCCCTCATTTTTAGAAATCTTTCAGTCACACTATCACGACTTTACAGTACTGTATATTATGTGACAGAAAAATGCAGAACTCATAAAATTAGGTATCTGCTATGTACTTTTTGTATCAAAGTGAAACTTTAACTTTGCATAATATATGTAATTAAAACACACAATTTTAGATGGATAAAAGCAGTGAGTGATTAAGTGAAACACACAAATTCTCTAGTGGAGTTGGGAACAGAATCCAGACCCCCTGACAATCCATGCTCCTTGGGATCAGACAGGTGTAGAATGAGTGAATTAGAATCCGTGTGTCCACAGTGCTTTCCCAGTTTGTACCTGGCTCACAGCAATGCTGCCTGACCTCTAAAAACCAAGAAAGGTAGGGTTTGCTTCCACCCCCAATCCCTCATGCTTTTAATAGCAAAAATCATGGAGGGTCTTTTAGTCTGCATATCTTTTGCTTGTTAGTGAACTGCAATCCCACTAGCAAATGGAGGAAAATGAAGTCTGTGATGGTCTTTTAAAAACTTAGCAGCGCTACATTTTTTCTTACCAAGAGTATTTCTGTGAAATCTCAAATATTTGTAAGGAAATTTGGTTTCTACTAAATAGGTTTCGGAAAATCTCAACCTCATGCTTCTCAGATGCTTCTTTTTTTTTTTTTAATCATTTATTCAAATCTTATATCTCCTCATGCTTTTGGGTAAGGCACTTTTTTTTCCACTGAGTGAATTTGCTGCATCTCTCCCCCACAGTAAGGCTATTTAGTAATTTCTACCCTGTAACAGACTTGCTGTTGAGCCCCCTAAATACCTACAGCCCAGTTATTACCACTCACTTTCCTCTTTATTTTCATCCTTTTTTCTCCAGTCTCCATGGACTCTCTCTCTCTCTCTCATCTACAAAGTTATACCGACCAAATGATTGCCTGATCCTATTCTCTCAGGCTCTTTTCAGAAGCTTCTTCCTTTTACAGCTGGCCCGTTAGCAATTAGTAACTCTTTCAGTTTCCTTCTGAGTATAAGGCTTGGTCAAGTTAAGCTGACATAGCTACATCGGTCAGGGGGAATGAAAAAAAACCATACCAGTTAGCTATGCTGATCTAACCTCCAGTGTAGACACAGCTATGCCAACGAAAGAATGCTTAAATCAACATAGCTATTGTCATTCAGGAAGGTGGTGTTGCAACACCCACAGAAAAAGGCTTCTCAGTGTAGGCTGCATCTAAACTACGGGGTTATGCCAACAGTATTATGTCAGTATAGTCTCCATAGTGTAGATGTTAGGGTTTAAATGCTGCTTTAGTGAAGCTCATTTAAACACTGCTTTATGATTAACAGTGAAATCAACAGAGTTACATGCAGGTAACCAAGGGCAGAATGTGGCCACAGAGGCCCAGATTTGGAAGTTAGGTGCCTAAGCACTTTTGAAAAGCCCATTAGCTGCATTTTTAGGCACCTAAGTACCTTTGAAAATCCAGACCAGTGTGTGTGCGCGCAAGTACATTTCTAACTCATTTCCTTACATCCCTTATGTTTAAACTATCTTTTCCAAAACAATAGTCTTTTCTTCAGGAGCATGGCCTGCCTGTCTTTATCAGTCTGGGATATGAAGGTGATTCAGCTCCGATTATGGGCCTTTATAACTTATTTTCAAGACCCATTATTCATCATCCATTTAATTTTGCTAGATTTAGAGAGTGAATCACAGGACGTGATCATTGGCTGGTTTTCAGGGCCGGCTCCAGGCACCAGTGCAGCAAGCAGGTGCTTGGGGCGGCCAACGGAGAGGGGCGGCACGTCCGGCTCTTCGGCAGCGGGTCCCGCTCTCCTTCTTGGAGGGAAGGACCTCCGCCGAATTGCTGCCAAAGAACGACGCGGCAGAGCTGCCGCCAAAGTGCCACCGATCGCAGCTTCTTTTTTTTCCACCGCTTGGGGCGGCAAAAACGCTGGCGCCGGCCCTGCTGGTTTTGATTTTTTTATATTTAGGAACACATTTGTTTGACTCATATCTAACAAAAATTCTTTATTTGCAGTGAGAGAGTTTAGCTTAAAATGATTTCAATGGGCAAATTATGCAGAGTTCTGCTTTGAGTCTTTTGCTACTTTCTTTGAGTTGTGCTTCCACTTCCCATGGTTTCTCAAATGGCAATGGATAAGATTTTCCTTAGCTACCCTTGCAATTCAACTGTGTTCCACATCAGTTCAGCTCTTCTGTTGTTGACAACTATTGTCAGCAATGAATAAGTTTTGTAGTATAGAAAAGGCTTATACAAATACATAAGGTATATGCCAATGATGCCTCCACCTAACAGCATAAGGAGGACAAGAAGGAGGAGGAAGAGCAAGTGGCAGCATCAGGGCTAAGGTGACGCTGCACCAAGTGAGTCCCCCTCTGGTGCTGCAGCTAGGGTGACCAGACAGCAAGTGTGAAAAATCAGGATGGGGGGGGGGGGAAAAATAGGAGCCTATATAAGAAAAAGACCCAAAAATCAGGACTGTCCCTATAAAATCGGGACATCTGGTCACCCTAGCTGCAGCCCACCTTCTCTCACCACAGATTCCTTCTAGCCAAGCCCAACCTGGAATCTGAAGAGGTGATACCACAAAGAACCCACATCAGCTATGAGACACCTTGGCTAGCTATGCTGTCACAAAGGGGTCACAAGCATAGGTGCCAACTCTGTGCATGCACTGGGGCTAGAGCACCCATGGAAAAAAAAAAATAGTGGGTGCTCAGCATCCACCAGCTGCCCTGCCAATCAGTTCCTCCCCCAGCATCTCCCACCTGCTGGTAATCAGCTGTTCAGCAGTGTGCAGGAGGCACTGAGGGGCCAGGGGAAGGAACAGAGGCAGGAAGAGGTGGAGGAGGGGCAGAATGGGGCTGGAAGAGGTGGGGCAGGGTGAGGACTTGAGGGAAGAAGTGGAGTAGGGGTGGGGTCTGGGTCAGAGCAGGGATCAAGCACTCCCCAGGAACTCAAAGGCGGCGCCTCTGGCCACAAGGCTGCTGTAACCCCCTGCTCACAGATACCCAAGTGTAGGGAGCCTTCCCTGTACAGCCAATGCAGCTGGCTCTAAACTATCTCTCACAGGAGCCCCTGGTACAGGGGCATGTTAGGGCATTCCTGTATCCTGGCTATCCAGAGTTGTACAATACCCATAGATGACACTGAAGCCCAGCACACGTTAAGGCAGCTTACAGGGCTACTCCTGAAAGTGTGCCAAAGGCCAAAATGTCCCCCAGCAGCCCCAGGGGAGGCCCACTGACTTCCACCTTGGTCCCTGTTCTGAGATCAGCACTAGCACTGGGATAAATCTAAGCTTCAATGTTTTTCCAGTTATACTAGCAGTGAAGATGGAATGGATAGATCGCAAAATCCTCAGGAGTTTTATTCTGCTTCCACGTTGTTTTGGTGTTGCTGGGGCTACTTTACCACTCCTGTATCTAGTGTGTGACCTCCGGTTGTAGGATTCTTCCATTCAGTAGCTTTATAACAATGCTGAAATGCAGAGAGCACTGCAGTCATTTCCAATAGTACACTTTCCTTAGATAAACTATTGTCACTAGCAAAAACAGAAAAACTCTATAAAATTCCATCAGAAGACAGTCCCCTGCCAAAGGTTTCCCCTAGTGGACTGCTCCATGTTTGCCTCTGTATACCATGGTAACTGGAGCAACCCATCATTAGATGAATCAGTGGACCTACCTCAAAGGAGAATTTCAAAATATTTCATGCTTTTACAATCCCTGGTCTCTTCTTTATTGTGCATCACATCAATACCATTACTAGGTCAAGAAGCTTTCACATAATAAATATTTCTAAAATTCACAATTTATATAGTGGTTAATATTCTAATCTACATCTTAGTTATTTTTCATTTTTATTATAATTTTCTTGCCAACCTCTGTTATCTAACTTCCAGCCTACGAAACATTTCTGATTATCTGCTGCCTACTTAATTGATCACAGATTTAAATTCAAAATATTGCTGTTAACATAGCAAGCCTGAAGGATTTTCAAAATTCCACCCTGTTTCTGTAAATGTTTGTTCCATCTTTATGTCTCTTCATAACTGATTTTTGTTTTTTTAATTCTTTCTTCCCATCTTAACCATTTACAGTATCCAAGTAGCAAGCTTTTTGCCCATCTGGCAAATTCCCTTCCCTATCATGTAGTTTCTCAGCTCTTAAATCCAAGCACAAAAATCTTTCTACTTTTTGACCAGCCTTTAGTATAATTTTGTTAGTTGCATGTTTCATTATTACAGTGAACACTAGTTACTTGTGTGATCCATTATTTACTTGTACATCAGGTTACTACTGAAATATGTTATAGATAGATATATGGATAAGAGAAATGTTTATATATTTAAACAATGAATAAGCTAGGTAATGTATATGAATCTTTGCAATACAAGTATAAAAACTAAAAAAAAAAAAAAAAAAAAAATCAATGTTTAAAAAAAATCACAATCTTGAAATTCTGAACAAGACATTACAAAAGTTTCTGCTCTCTCTTTAAGAGCACCCTTCAAATTAAAAAAAATGAAAGGAACACTGTCAATTTGGGATCAATGAAACACAGTAGGAGATTTTAATTAATATATTCCACATGGAGAGGCAATCAACAATTTTGAAATATCTAGAACTGAAAGTTCACATTTTGAAAAATATACTTCTCAAGAACAAAATATTTAAGAAAGCATAATAAAAATGTAATCCATTTGACAGATTTATTTAACAAAGTTATGCAAGATTTTTAGGGAAAAAACAAACAGCCTTGTTTGATTTAACACCCTGCATCAATTGTACTATTCATTTGTGCATTTTATTGAAAGATTGTTAGTTTTCCATTAATTTATTTAAAGAAAATATTTCAATGAAGATATACTTTATATTCAGTATACAATTTTATAAAAATAGATAAGCATATTATGTTCATTAGGCTACCAAAATAGAGGTAAATACATAAACATTAACACCACTGTGTCTAGGTGAAAATAAAACCTTGGTATCAGATTATAAAGTCCTTTAAAAAAAAAAAAAAAAAAAAAAACTGGCTAGAGACACATTGCTTGTGTTTCCATGCAGAAAAGCAAACAATGGGAACATGAAAAGAAATACTGCACAATTACAATACCTTCATAGTTAGTGTTTCATTCAAAGCAAAGTGTGATGAGAAATCAGATCACCATAGCAACAGTTTACTAATCTAAAATTTACAATTACAGCTACTTTGTTATTTTAGTCTTACTTCACTGAAAGCACGTATTTTGTTTATTCACTGTTCAAGTGCTATAGAGGCAACAGACTATAGAAACCTCTCTTTTCAAAAGATCACTAATAAATGTAGTCTACTTGTCAAAAACATATCAATTTTTGTTGTTTTGTGAAGTGGATTCTTGCCTATATAGCTGAACTGAGACCATCAAACTCATTTTGTTATGAATATCAAGAAGGACTTGAAGTTCAGCTCCAAAAAGGCAAGGCCAAGGATTTATAGAATAAGCCAGTAAGATTACTCAATGCAAGAAAAAAAAATACTAGAATTCAACAAATACCTAGTGGAGTGATAACATAAGACATTTGGCTTCTTGGCATATCAATAATTTAACACACAATTCAGGCTTACATTTAGAAAACATGATTACCTTACTAAAAAGCATTTAACTTAATGGAAACATTGCATTTTGGAACTAAATTCACAGATTATATGTAGAAGAACAACTCTGTGTACTAAGAAAATTATTTTGATATTTGGACTGGGTTGTCATGTCACTTCTTATACACATATTTTGACTTAGGATACTGTTTTTACACACATGCTTTCAAAACAATACTTAAATGCGGTTTTGTTTTTTCTTCAATGTTCTTATGTAATAAATATCAAATATTAAATTAAAATAATATTCAAAATATGTACATGTAAATCAGAGGTCGAGAAATGCTTTCATAATATTATCTAACTCCTGCTGTGAGGAAAAGTGACATTTTAAATTTCGTTCAGTGAAAAAACCAAGACCTTGCACCACTGACCTGCTACGGTTTCGGTTCAACTTGGCTATATATTCCAAGTGAGTTTGAATGAGCAGGCATTATGTAAATGAGCAGACAAATAAAAGGCAGCCCTCATGTAGTAATCCAAGGCCTGGGATGCTTTTAGAGTAGGCTGGAGACAATCCCAGACACCTGGCTTTTGAAAGACCACCAAGGGAATATGTAAAGAGGGGTCTGTAAAAGCAGTCTGAAATTAAACTCAATTCAAGAGTTTATCTTAAAGAGTCTGTACTCAGCAGCTTTTAAAAAGTTTATTTTAGTTATCATCTGATACTGAAATATACTCTTTCACCTCAAAGACACCAAATATTTTTCAAAGCTGTGAGTGTTGCACTCTTAAATAAAATGTATTAAGAAATACTCAGCTGAAAATAAATGATTTGTATCACAGCTCTGCAATGTGTTTTTCCCTTGGCATATCAAATATCCTTGGTCTCTAACCTCCAGTATTTAATTCTCTGGAAAAAATCATGAAAGTGTCTCTGTCCTTACAATTTGAGAGAGACAAATGTCAAGCTGTCTCAGGAATGTATAAATGCTGCATAACGATTGCTATAACTTGTAGAAAGGAACTACTCTATAATCATTAATAACTCAGAGTTCAAATTCAGAAAGGCGAGGGGAAGCTGATACACCAGCAGCACACCACCCTGACCTGAAAAATTTCCCTTTCTCCCCACCCCCACGAGATGTGCACGCACACACACCGCTTTTCTTTTTTCTGCCAGGGAAACTAGAAAAAAAAAAAGTGAACATGAATCAAGAAATAAAATACTAACCTTGAAGTTTCAATTTTTTCTCTTGCTTTTCTCTCTCTACTTCCCCTCTCTCTATCACCCCCCACCAGACCATTTGCTTTTTAGTGATTGTATTGATTCCGTACCGTTTGCTCTGTTTCACCCTTTCTATTATTTCCTTCTCCTCCCGCTTATTTTCTACCCTCTTCATTCTTATGTCTCCCCATTTTACTTTCTTTCCACTGAATTGCTCTTCATTTCTTTCTCTATTTCTGCTGGGCTCTCTAATCTCTTTCTTCCTTCTCCTATTTTCCTCAGGTCTTCCCCATATCTGTCACTTGATCTCGCTCTCATTTTCCACCAGCCTCGTGTCTCTAATGCCTTGCTGTGACAAAATGTTAACAAAAAAGGCGCCACAAGCACCTGACCTGTTTTTCCACACAATTTCCTTTTGTCTTTCCTTACCTTGCTCCCTGGAGGCTCCCCTAACTCCTCTCCCAGGAGCTTCCTAACCTTAATGGTTCCCTCATTCCTCCTCCACCCCCTCCCACTTCATGGGTTTTCACTCCAAAGTGTGACATAGCCTACAGCAGTAAAGAAGGACCCCATATGTTATGTAGTTCTATGGATGCACTGGTATTCCATACATGCATTGCCATACATGGCTCAATTTGAGCCCTGGCAACTTGCCATACTTTTACAAAATCCTAATTGGCCCCAAGATAAAACAACAAATCTCCACAAGCACGAGGCAAAGTTTGAAGATGATACCATACAAAAAGAAAATATTTTCCTTTCTGACTTGTATATGTAATACTGTATTATATGTATAGGTCGTATAATTTAATAGTAACAGTTTAAAAAAATCCTAAGCTCATAAACAATTTTATTTTTTCACTAAATTGGCTTCTTAATCCTCTGATGCCTGTTGATTGCCCTAGGGCAGGGATGGGCAAACTTTTTGGCCCGAGGGGCACATTGGGGTTGCTAACCTGTATGGAGAGCTGGGTAGGGAAGACGATGCCTCCCCAAACAGCCTGTCCCCTGCCCCCTATCTGCCCCCTCCCACTTTCTGCCCCCTGACTGCCCCCCTCAGAATCCCCAACCCATCCAACCCCCCCCCCCCGCTCCTTGTCCCCTGACCACTCCCTCCCGGGACCCCCGCCCCCTATCCAACCCCCTGCTCTCTGTCCCCTATCCACACCCCCACCCCCTGACAGCCCCCCCTGGGACTCCCATCCCCTATCCAACCACCCTCTGCTCCTCGTCCCCTGACCGTCCCAGGACCCCCCGCCCCTAACTGCCCCCCGGGATCCCACCCCCTTATCCAACCCTCCCTGCTCCCAATCCCCTGACTGCCCTCCCAACCCCTATCCACATCCCCGCCCCGACAGGCCCCCCCCGGGACTCCCACTCCCAACCCTCCCTGTTCCCCATCCCCTGACTGCCCCCCCTGAACCTCCACCCCATCCAACCACCCCCTCCTCCCTGACTGCTCCCCAGCACCCCCCCGCTCCCTTAGCCAACCCCCTGCTCCCCACCCCCTTACCAGCAGCAGGAGCTCGCAGTCGCAACACCCAGCCAGAGCCAGCTGCATTCCCCACGCTGCCCAGCGGGAGCAGCAGGCCAGAGCGCAGCCCACATGGCTGGGGGGGGGGGCGAAGACAGCAGGGGAGGGGCCGGAGACTAGGCTCCCTGGCCAGGAGCTCAGGGGCTGGGCAGGACGGTCCCGTGGGCCGGATATGGCCCATAGTTTGCCCACATCTGCCCTAGGGTAACCACCACACTAAACATCCATTATTGCTAAACCATTCAAACTGTCCAGCATATTAACCCCTGCTGCAAAACACCAGAAATTAAATTTAAAATTTTTTTTGAAAAAGGTTTGGAATAGGGAGCTGCAAATCTGTTGGGGCAGTAGGGAGCTTATCTAAACAGATCTGGAACTGTGCTGCTCAGCCTGTTTACTGCAGTAATAGAGCTAGGACCAAGTGCTGCCCCATCAAAGGATGTGGGAGAAGAGAGTAGGAAGGGTGGACACACTTTGGTCTTTGGTCCAGACACCTTTTTCAAATATTAAGAATATCATTCTTCTCTAATTCAGACTGCAAGTTCTTTGGTGTGTTTGAGCACCTCATAAAATGGTGTCCCCCTCCTGACTGGAGCCTCTAGCTGCTATCCCAATACAAATAAAGGAGTTAAAGTTCCTGCCCCCAATTCCTTCAGAAGGATACTTAAGTGGCTTCTCTTCTGAATACCAAATGTGGAAGACCTTTCCTCCAAAATACAGTAAGAGCTTGGCTCTTACTCATCCAAGTTGGGATTTCAGCCTCCATTCACTATTTGAGAAGATATCCTGGATGAATCTTTCCTTGGTGGAGCTCTACAATGAATGATAAATCATGGAAAATTCTCCTTCTTTGGGCTGTATGACCTCTTTTAAAGGGTTGCTGCCCTAGGAGAGAGTACTCTCCTTTACATAATTCCCACTCTCTGTGTGCTTCATCTCTCTAAGGGTATGTCGACACTAGCACAACCATGACTAGCATGGGTCAGCTGACTTGGGCTCGAGGGGCTTGGGCTACGGGTCTATAAAGTTGCAGTGTAGGTGTTTGGGCTCAGGCTGGCGCCCAGGCACTGAGACTCCATGAGGGGGAGCCCAACCACCTACTCTGCCATTTTTAGACTGGCAGCCTGAGCCCTGCAAGCCCAAGTCAACTGACCCAGGCTCTGAGGCTCAGTGCCATCGGTTTTTATCATAGTGTTGATGTACCCTAAAAGGGCAGCAGTCTTTGGCTGTTGATTTTGACATCTCTGAGCTCCTCTCAGAGTAAATTGACTGTTTAGCCTAAACAATCCATGTAGTCTCAATGGATCAGCAGCCCTGGAATCAGTTTGAGAGTGGTTATGTCTCAAAGTAATTAGCAATTCTCAACTTCGAACCTCTAAAACTGTTTATTTCCAACTATGACAGTCATTTAATTTGGTAAAATGCTTAAAAACAACAACTCTTAAGAATCTATTTTACACCAGTATCTGTCATGCTGACCTGAATTAATTAGAAATGGCTCGGTTCAATTCAATTTAAACAGAGAAACAAAAACGACTTTAATATTTAGAGAGGCATTTGATGTATAGCAGCTGGATAGTTTGGGTCCTTTTCATCCCTACTGTAATTTCAGTAACTTGAGCTACACAGGTATGAATTTGGTCCTTGTTTCTTGCTTTTTATTATTAATTATTATTAAATATAATAACAGAACAATAAATGAACAGAATAATTTCAACCAAGTCAAAAAAGCAAGCCTATTTTATATAGATCTATTTTTCATGAAGTAGCTTTGAAAAACTAAATACGGAAAGTTAAAATAAACACACTTAACTTAAGAACACAAGAGTCAGACCAATGGCCCATCTATCACAGTATCCTGTCTCCTTACAGTGGCCACTGCCAGATGCTTCAGAAGTAATTAACAGAACAGGGAAATTATCAAGTGATCCATCCCATCTTCCAGTCTTAGGGCAGTTAGAGATTTAGGGACACCTGGAGCACGGAGTTGCATCCCTGACCACCATGGCTAATAGCCACTGATGGAGCTATCCTCCACGAACTTATCTAATTATTAAAAAAAAACCACACAACCACACACACCTTTGGCCTTCAAAAGAACCAGTGACAACAAGTTCTACAGGTTGACTGTGCATTGTGTGAAGTACTTCCTTGTGTTTATTTTAAACTTGCTGCCTATTAATTTCATTTGGTGACATCTAATTCTTATGTTACATGAAGGGGTAGATAACACTTCCCTATTCCCTTTCTCACATTCATGATTTTATAAACCTTTATCAGTCTTCCCCCCTCCCCCCCCCCCCCCCGCCACCATCTCTTTTCTAAGCTGAACAGCCCTAGCCTTTTAATCTCTGATTGTATGGAAGTTGTTCGATACTCCAATAATTTTTGTTGCCCTTCTCTGCATATTTTTCTATTCGAATAGCTTTTTTTGAGATGAGATGACCAGACCAGAACTGCATGCAACATTCAAAGTGTGGGCGTACTATGGATTTTCATAGTGGCATTTATTATCTATTCCTTTCCTAATGGTTCCTAACAATCTGTTTGCTTTTTTGACTGCTGCTGCACATTTTCAGAGAGCTATCCACAATGACTCCAAGATATCTTTGAGTGGTAAAAGCTAATTTGTATGTAGAGTTGGGATTTTTTTTCCCCAATGTGCATGATTTTGTACTCAACACTGAGTTTGATCTGTCATTTTGTCACCCAGACACCTAATTTTGCGAAATCCCTTTATAAATCTTTGCAGTCTTGTTTGTATTTACCCATCTTGAGTAATTTTGTATTGTATACAAATTTTGCCACTTTACTGTTCACCTCCTTTTCCAGATCATTTATGAATACGTTGAACAGCACTGGTCCCAGTGCAGATCCTTGGGGGACTCTGCTATTCATCTCTCTCCATTCTGAAAACTGATAATTTATTCCTGCCCTTTGTTTCCTAGATTTTAACCAGTTACGGATCCATGAAAGGACCTTCCCTCTTATCCCCTGACTGTTCAGTTTGCTTAAGAGCCTTTGGTGAGAGACCGCAAAAGATTTCTGAAAGTCCAAGTACACTCTATCAACTGGATCACCCTTATTCATGTACTTGTTCGCTAAATTAGAAGTTAGTTCTGCCCCTTACCAAAATATGGGAAGGAAAGAGCCTGCACCATCCTCCCCAGTACCAAAAGCTTTACTGACTCCTGGATTTCAAACGACAGAACACTTTCCTGCATGCCAAAAGTCTAACTGTCTCTTCTTTAGCTGTGAAACCAGTTCTCCCCTTCACCGTTCCCAACAACGTCTACAATGCAGTTAATACTTGCAATAATAAAACCTGCAAGCCCTGTATGGTCTGGACCCTGTCCCCCTTAATACCTTCTTTCCCTATAACCCTCAGCAGAGCAATTAGAGAGAGATGGGGATTTTTTTTGTATTTTTGCTGGATGGAATTCTCAATAGAAGTCAATGGGGAAAATATTTCAAAGCATCTAAGTGACTTAGGATCCTAAGTACTCCATCACTTGCTTATTAAAATTTTCAAACAAGCACCCCACCCTGCTTTCTCCCATGCATGGAAGAAGCTACTGTAAACCTCTGTAAAACTAACTGATGATACTCTTTAAAACTTTATTTTTGCATGAAGCTTACAAAACAATTTGACAAAGGTTAGGCTGTCATAATGTTGAGACCACATCCTATCATAGGGACCAGTACTGTCTCACTGTTTCCTTGCACTCACCCTCATTCTGTCTAAACCCTATCTGTTGTCTTTTGTCTTATACTTAGATTACAAGCTCCCTGGGGAATGGACAGTCTTTTTGTTGTTGTTGTTGGTATAGTGCCTAGCACAATAGGGTCCTGGGTCCATGACTGAGCCTCTGAGGCACTATGACAACACAAGTAGTAATAATTTTCAAACAGGACTTAAGAGTAGATTTTCTAAGGCATTTTTGTGCCTAAAAATGCAAATAGGTGCTAGGCACCTAAACATGTTATGCACTCCCAATAGTTGCTTTTGAAAATTTTACCTCCTACTTGTAACCAAAACACAATGAAAAGGGGTGGGAAAAAATGTATCTGTTTACATTTATCAGGTATTTATTCGCAGTAGATAGGGAGCAGTCTTGCTTTTATAGTCAGTACTGAATAGTCATTTTCTAATATTTGCTTTCTTCCCTTTTCACTTGATGAACTTTAACAGCCATTATGGTCGGTCCATTAAGTCTCTCAAATTTTAAAATCTGAACTCACATCAGTCAGAGAGTGTCTCTCTCTCTCAAAATAAAAACATTTTAAAATATATTTGTTAATGGTTTGGGGGCTTGAGGATGAAAGCAATGTTAGAATGATGTACACTGAGTTACGCAAATAGCAACTTTTTAACTTACAAGGGTACTCAGTACTTAATTAAGTATTTTCTTGTTTTGTATAAGTTCAGCTACCTGGATTCAACAACTCCCCTTGCATATGTCATTTCAGTATCCAGTGGTAACATCCCATTGCACATAGAACCCTGCTACATATCTGAGCCAGCCTTACTGGAGGGGGTAAAATTCATATATATTTTAAAACAACACTGCATTGTTAAAATGATTATATTTAATACCATGCAAAATCATGCAATATTGTTTTTTTAAAAAAAAACAACAATTAGCCATAACTAAGACTTACCAGAATATAGGCTGGCTCCAGTATACAGCAGAGTTCCATACTAGCTGCAAAACCACCAGCACAGTACAAACTGAGCCCTTTCACAGAACAAAGGCTGGAGTGTCTTAACATCAGGTGCTGCACAACAATTAAATTAAAAAGTAAGTTTCAAATCAGTAATACGTTGAATGTGGCTTTTATCACTGCTATTTGAGACATCCAACATAACATTGGCTAGGAGAGAGCAAAAAGTAGGAAAATAAAGTGGCAGATTATATTAATATTTGCATGTATCCTCTGGCATGATGCAAGACCCTTGCCATAACAGGATTCAGAGGCAAAAATGGACCAAGACATCTTTGGCAGAGTGATCTTTTTGGAGCTGCACTGCCAGGGAACAAAAGCGTGATGGTACATGGGGCGGGGGGTTCTTGAGCTAATGCAGAGGTATGGGACCTTCACACACAGATCTTTAATAGACCCACCAAAACCCATGGGATTCTCAGGGGATCTGAAAGATCTCAGGACGAAATCCTGAGCATCCTCTGGTGGAAGACTATGTAGGAAATGCCATGACTTGCACTTCTGCCATTTTGGTATATCAGATTACTTCATTCTCTAATAAGAGGCCATAAGATTAGTGTGTAAATTATATACCACGAGGTCTGCTCTATACCCATTCCATGTGTAAAACAAGATTAGGATATGCCCTTGAATTTGCTACTACTAAAGGACTAAGTTTAATCTCCAACTCCAAATTCCCTGTATATTTTTAATTTTGTATTAAAGCCAGAGCCTTAAAATAATAAATATTTTTAGAATAAAGTTGTATCATTCAAGAATAAATACCTTCACGTGACAAGTTAGGAGTCACACATTAAATATAGGTTCTCTAAGAAAAACAAAATCACTATTTGATAATTTCTTTTCTAATTAAGCAAGGAAAACAATTCCACTGTAAAATATTTCTCTGGGTCAATTTAATGCGATACGTGACTGACATCAATGAAAATGTTGCTTCAGCCACTTAACGATTTACACAATTTCTATAATACGGTTGACTAATAAGATTTTATTATAACTATTGATGGAATAAATCTAATAGAAGTGGGTTTTTGTAACTTGGAATAAGATCAAAATGCTTGTACATTTCAGATGGCTATTGGATGTAATAATTATACGCTAAACTAATTACAACTAACGCATAACCTGATTTTCACCTAATTAATTTTTATTACATCAACATAAAACATTGTCTTTTCTTTTAACACAGGGCACAACTATAAAATGTTTAAGAACTTATTGGTCTGTGTATTTATTTTAAGCAAAATATCTAGGTCTAATCAAGTTAGAACTTGGAAAGATTTGTGCATCAACTAGTTAATTTTACAGAACTGTTGATATGCAGAATATTAAGACTAAACTAATATTTTTAAAGTTGCTGTTCATACTGCTAAAAGCACGTGTAGTAGGACTTCTTTATTACAAAGTTACATTTTATTTACATAGGCACTCTTTGAAATGTTAGTCATAAGTGACTTAGAAGCCTATGTCCTATTTTCAAAAATGACCTTAGGTGCCTAAACACTTTTAAATCTAACTCTAAGTCACTTTTGAAAATAGGACAGGCCCCTAAGTAACTTAGGCACTTGAGAAAATTTTATTCAAAGACAAATATAGAGTTCTCTGCAAAAAAAAGTCAAAATTGTTATTAGTTGGGTTATCAAGGGGCTGTCACTTTTTGAGCATGTTACTCAAATTATTTACTCACCTGATTTCCAGAGGCAGTTTAAAGGCTGGTGATATTATGAAGAGTGACTATGGAAATGTCAATGTAGGTTTTTTTGGAGCAGAATCATACTTAAACATGTATAGGTCAAAACCAGCATGGGCTGGACTCTAGGTACGGTACAGCCCTCCTCTTTCCGTGTGATACTACTGCTGATGCCACCAAAGGAGTTACTCAAACTAAAAGCCCCTTTGTTTAAAAGGTAAGGAGGACTAGAGAGAGGGCATTTTTAGTGTGGGGCCGTATCCTTTCAGGGTAGGTCTACACTTACGTGGGAATATAGAATACAGACACTGCATGCCCAGCTATCACAGGTATAAATAGCAGTATAGACAGTGAGGCACAGCTTAGGTGAGGAGAGTGCCCTGTATACCTGAACCCTAGGTATATATCCTATAAGGCTCTTCACGTGCCCAAGCAGTGCCTCGCACATTGACACTGCTATTTTTAAGCAGTGTAATTACCTGCTGCCTCCCAACTGCTGGAGCCTTTCCCTGCTGCCCTTCTCCTCCCCCCCACTGCTGCAACCTTTCCCTATTACATGTAGCCACACACCACAATGAATGGGGATGCAGCCTGCCTTTCACTGCAGCACATAGCTACATGTAACCTACACACTGCTTCCTGGGGAAGACTGCCTTTGGTATCCTTCAGGAAAGGCTGCCAGGCTTTATCTATTTCCTCAGACTTGTTTTCGGGACAAAGGTTTGATTAGGATACTGGGGTGATTTAAAAGGAGTTTGTTGTGGTGGGTAGGAAATTTTTAATGCATTTTGGAATTTATTAAACATGGTAGTATTTTTTGTTTTCTGGACATCACCCAGCCTGCTTTATAAATCTAAATAAAATAAATCAATAAATTCTGTCAGAGAAGAGGGAAAACCATAGACACACAAAATGGCAATGTATGTGAGACATGAGAGCGAACTGAAGCTTTAAGAGTAGGGTGACCAGTTTTCGACCAAGTGTTCTGGTTGAAAAGGGACCCTGGAGGCTCCGGTCAACATTGCCGACTGGGCCATTAAAAGTCCGGTCGTCAGTGCTGCGGAGCTAAGGCAGGCTAGCCCCTACCTGTCCTGGCTCTGCGCTGTGCCCCAGAAGCAGCCAGCAGGTCCGACTCCTAGGCTGGAGTGGGGGGGAGTGGAGGGGTGCACAGGGCTCCACATGTTGCCCCCACTCCGAGCACCGGCTCCACACTCCCACTGGCTGGGAACCGCAGCCAATGGGAGCTGCGGGGTCGGTGCCTGCGGGCGAGAGCAGCGCGCAAACCTGCCTGCCATGCCTCTGCCTGGTAGCTGGACCGGATGGCTACTTCCGGAGCACAGCATGGTGTTAGGAAGCCTGCCTTAGCCCCCACGCTGCACCGCTGACTGGGAGCCACCCAAGGTAAGCCCATCCCTGCCCCAACACTGAGCCCCCCCAAACCTGGAGCCCCTCCTGTACCCAAACCCCTCATCCCTGGCCCCACCCCAGAGCCCACACCCCAACCCCATGCTTCAACCCACAGCCCTCTCCTGCATCCTAAACCCCTCATTTCTGGCCCCACCCTGGAGCCCGCACCCACAGTTAGAGCTCTCACCCCCTCCTGCACTCCAACGCTCTGCCGCAGCCCAGTGAAAATGAGTGAGGGAGGGGGAGAGCAAGCCACCGAGGGAGGGGGAATGTAGTGAGCGGGGGGCAGGGCCTTGGGAAGGGGCAGGGCAAGTGGTGGGGCCTCAGGGAATAGGCAGGGCTAGGGTGTTCAGTTTTGTGCGATTAGAAAGTTGGCAATCCTATTTAAAGAGCAGAGAAAAGGAGGACTGAAAGAACCAAGGTGGGGTCAACAGTCATCTTAGTTCAGAGGAAGAGACTGTTTTGGGTAGCCGGGGCGAAGTGGGGTTGGTCTAGCATCCCAGCAGTTTACAATGAATTTGGATTGTTGTTCCCATTTTACCATTACTGGCTGACTTAACGGCTGACTTTCCCTCGCTATTAGAGCTCATGTCTCTGCCTAGTTTTCTTTCCACCCTCACCTCTGATACGCAGGGCACCAATATTTTTGTGGTAGGCCATAATGCACTTCTTGATTGTGTCTGAATTGTGTGCAAGCTGACAATGTGCCAAATCTCACAATTGCATCATCAATATCTTAACATTTGGTGTTTTACTGAAAGACTCAGTTTCTGGAATCAGGCAATTGTGTGAAAATCTCAGATTTAGTTTGGAGTGTGGGGGAGCCAACAACAAGGGTCTCACCCTCATGGTGAAAATGAGGGTGAGACCTTGAAAATGAGAAGCATAAACTCAAAAACAAAAAAACAAAAAAAAACAAAAAAAAAAAAACACTGAATTCATCGTTTAAAAACCTATTTTAAACCAGATTTATGATTTTTGAACAACTGGGATTGGCTGTACTGGCTCCAAGAGCACCATAGGTCACGGAGATTTGAAATGTCTGAGAATCCTTGGTGCACTAACATGAATGCAACCTAATGAAGATTGACAGATGATGCACATGGTTGAGCATAGAAGCAGTTTGGCCCCCTTTACCAGAAGAAAAATATGTAGAGCTGAATGTGTAGGGGAGGGGGGAGAGGATTAAATAAGACAAAGGGGGACATGGAAGTTGAAATGTCAAAAGAGGCAAAGGCACCATCCCAGACATATGCTCCCACCTCAAAAATGTCCATCCCTATCTGCCAAAACCCTCCTCCAAACTCCAGGGCAAGTGCGACCAAAGTTATCCTCTTGTCAAAACCTTCTCATATGCACCTCTTTATCCCATGACAATATTATTAAGAGTGTCGTTTTTCTAAATTAAACACGATCATACTACACATACTAGAAAGAAACTGCCTTGCGGTTGGGAGAAGTCAGGACAAGAGGATACTGCTTTTGTTTTTTCAATATATAATGTTATATATAATAAGCATATATAATGTTAAAGAAAAACAGAAATGGGAAGAATAAAAGGGAGAATAAAACAAGACTAAAAGGAGAAAAGTGAAAATTTGTGAAAAGAAAACTGGAAGAATGAATGAGAAAAGAAAACAAGGACAGAAAAGAAAAATGGCAAAGAAAACGTGATTACTTGTCCCACTCTACTTAGTATATTTTATTTGCATTATATATGGCTGTAAGAAAAATCGCAGGCTACAATTTTTTTGTGGAAAGTGCAACTTTCAGAGCTCACCACAACTTTCAGCACACACTGCAAAGTTGTCACAAATTTGAATGATGTTGCGACCCCAAGCACTTAGTCACAACGCCGCTTGCTCAAATTTGGCCGAGTAATAAAACTGCAATTTCGAACTCTATCTTCTATTTCTGAACCAAGAAATTCAAACACACACACACACACACACACACACACACACTTATGCTGCATCATATTTCACCGGAAAATGTGCCATCTCTATTGTTTTCAGAAGAGCAGAAGTGGTGTCAAAAAGTTCTTGAAGACAACGCTGTAGTCAAAATTGCATCTAACTACTGAACAAGTAGGGAAGTTAATAAAATAGGTATTTTTTTAGAAACGTCATGACCCAGTGGCACTCAAATAATACTCTTCTAAATATATCCATGATGAACTTCCAAATGTACATTTTAATAAACTTAGTTCAATTTAAGTTATTTGCATCAGCTGGAAACCGCAAGGGGGTTTACTTTCTTAACTTTAATTTTCTAAAAAATGTTTACTTTCTTCCAGATGGCAAGATTAAATTACATAAACACTGTCAGCAAGTTGAATCCTCAAATGTATTCATTTCTACCTCAGAAGCCTCAGAACCTGTCTATAATTTTGTTACTGATGTTTGGAAACAGCTGTAGCTGACATGCCTATGTGTTGTATATGTCAGCGTTAAAGGATTAAATATTCTTAACCCCCAGTGGAGAGGGCTTGAGCTGTTAGCTTGAGCTAGTGTAAGATATGTCAGAAGCTGTTACTACAATAGAGATGTCTCATTATATCACTGATAAACAGAAAGGTCAAAGATGCAGCATTTAGCTTTTTCACTAGAGGATTTTTTAGGGAGAAAAATCTTAAAGAATTTTAAAACTATAGCATGGCTCATAAGAGGGGAAAAATATTAAAAGATTATCAATCTGCTACAGAAAATCTTTTGTTAAACAAAATGCTTTTATGTTTTATGCAATATTAAGAAAGGACAGCAGGTAGTTATACAATTTAATCTTTTCAGAAAATCAAAAGCATCTCTCATGCTCTGTTTTCTGAATGTTCTTATACATATATCATTATTTTTCAAGCATTAGGAAAGCAGCGTGAGTATGGATGGTAATTCAGAGTTCACTTTTATGAATGGAATGTAACACTAAGGCTTCACGGCTTAATATTTTAAATGGATTACAGAAATTTACCAAGTTATGCTGTTATTATGGACAGCCATAAGAAGAGAGTGCACAGAGTACTTAAGGCAATACTTTCATCTCATTTACTCACAACTCCTGCCCCTATATATTTCATAATATTATTTAAAAAGTATTTTAAAAGAAAAAAAAATGTGCAATGTTTGTAACTTTCTTCCTAATACTTTGTGAGAATTATTTTTTAAATTGCTAGATAAGGGCTTGATCCTGCACCTTTCAAGGCTTTTCCACTGACATTAGTGAGAACAGAATCAAGCTCTAAATGAAAGGTGGTCCCCAAGGGAGTGGAAAAATAGAAAAAAGAAGAACTGGCAAATGAGCAACATGGAGCCTATTACCATACATTAACTTTTACAAAAATTAGAACACACATTAAAGCTGTCCTAATGATTTCAGCAGATCACAAGAGCACATTGGTCTTAGTAACAGTGACATTTTCTCCCCATGTATGTATAGAGCTTTTGAACGTTTGCTTCAGTGTATTAAACACAACCTGGCTTTTCCTCAGTGTTAGCCATTCATGTCATTAAATTGAAGAGAAAAGTGAGAAGTAGTTATTATGGACACTGCAAGGAAAATGCCCACATTTTTCTGGTGTTTGAACAGAGTTAAAAGATGGGAGAGGAAAAAAATATATAGTCTCTCTTCCCCCACAAACTCCACAACAATTTTCATTATCTTTAGTTACATTCCTTATCTACATGTTAATAACCAATAGGACTTGATTTTCCTCATCTTGTTACATGAAGATCCAGATTATGACCTTTGTCCCATCAACTTAATGCATTTACATTAGTGTGTGACAGCAGGTGTTAAAATCAGTGTTCTTGGTCATCAAAATGAGAATGAGTATAAACAGACTGTTCAAATCATTTCTACCACCACTTTTCCCACAGATACGTGCTGTTTCAGTCCACTACCCTTGGGAACAGACTGCCCTGTGAAAAAGTACTGTATAAAGTACTACCACTATGATAAAAAGTGAATCCACCTGAATCTATTTGAAATTCCTGGAGTGGGAGGTGGGGTTTTTTATTTTGTTTTTATTTATTTATTTTTGCACATCTGCCAAAACATCTCAAAATTAGCATACAACATTTTGTGATGTCAGAATACCATTCAGTACTAGCATGTACAGAGTCACAAATTATAACAATTTAAAGGTTGTGTAAGTAAGTACAAAAGTCTGATTAGAGCCATAAATGTTTCTAAAATTTTAAATAAAAAACCTTATATGTTTTATAGACAAGCATTTTCTTTGTAAAAGATGCTGTGCAATTTTGCAAACTCAGAATCCGCATCTGTGACTTAGCCCATTGCTTATTCTAATTATTTCAAATATATAAAATGACAGTTTTGTTCTGATGTTAAATATTACTGTATGTCTAAAAGGAAATGAATGGGTTACACAAAGTATTCTGAAGATGGAGATATAAAGTTTGCAAAAGGCAGATAGATGGCCATATCAGCCTGTTTTACAAAGAAAACAGCACACAAAATGACCCCTATACCAGACTGAGGGCAGCTGTACAGCTTGCAAAGCCATTGTGACATCGCTGTTCAGTCTGGGTTACCTTTTGATATCATCTTACTTAAACATGCTTATTAGTCTGACACAGACCTTGCAGACATATGTCTACCTTCACACTAGACAACTTAACCAAAATGTCCCTATTGCTTACACAAGGACACAGTATCCTGGATATTCTAGACTGATAGGGGCTGATACTTACACACCTTTCCAATACAATTTAAATTGGCAAATACCCTCAGTCCAGACTTCTCTCTCGATCTTTAGTTATGAGTATTTTCTATTAACACTTTGTTCTCAGGCCTGGAAATGCCTCCGTCTCACCAAAGCCATTGCGGCTGCCCCAAGCTGATATAGTCCATATTGATGCCAACAGCCACAATCATATGGCCCTGAATATGGCATAGCCAGTCACTGAAAATCGATGTTAATGTAGTTGCCTGGCATAAAATAGTGAAACTGAAGGCTCTTCCTGAAGCTTATTCTGTGTATTACCCTTATTCGCATAGTTCAAGGCCAAGCTTTTAACTCAGTCCTGAATTCATCCACACACAGCATGATAAGATTCTCCTGCAACTGGAGTTCAGTGTGCAAGACACGTCCTTGACTTAAGCACAGGGAACTATAGACAATACCAAATGCACCACACAAATTACATTAAACACCTTTCAGTGTGACCAAACACTATGAACATACTGTCAGTCATACTACTTTCAGAGGAGACTCTTATTGCAAATTACTTTATACAGAAAGTAGAGAGAGATGACAAAGCAATAACCAGATTCTTTGCTTTGTCATTTTAATGTATGATGGTTTAAACCACAAATTAATTTGAACTAAGAAATTCTATCAAAATGTAAATTGAGACTCCAACAGTAGTCTACCTAAATATGACCCCTTTCAGCAACTCAGAAGCCACCAATTCAGATGTCTGAGGAATCTCTTTAAAGGCCAGCAGATGCTGCTTACAAGGTGGGAGGGACTTTTTAAAAATAAATAAATAAATAAATAAATAAATAAAGCTTGACTTCTAACTCTTCTGATTGCTGTCCAAAGAGCAGCATAGTACCAAATATATCAGTGGTTTCCAAACTGTGGTCCCTGGATCACCAGCCCTCTTCAAAAACAGTGGCTCCTAATCCACAGCTAATCTTGTGGCAATAATTCTTGTTTCCCTCTGCTATGCTGCATTAAAAGACAGCTACAAATATATTATTTTCCAAATGCTTCTTTTCTAAGCAATTTCTGTAGTTGCACAGGGATGTTATGAAATTGCAAATTAGAGGGGAGGTGATCCATGAGACAACCTCTCTATTAAAGGGTTTTCATAGTATTGACCAAGGTTTGAGAATGGTAAAGAAGTTGCAGTTAAAAAAAATACAAGGGCTAAATAAACTACATTTTCCCTAGGGTCAAGCAACTTCTCAAATGTAAAAAGCATATCCAGCTAGAGACTCCCAGAGGAGATTTCTCCCTGGGCAGCAGGAATCAGAGCTGACATAACCCCCTATGCAGCCTCCACCGCCAGTCTAAGGGAAGAGAGGGGTCATGACAGACGCAGGTTGAGGGCATAGAAGAGCTGAGCTACACCACAACCAATCATTCACTGGCACATGGGGAACCAGAAGCATAAGTTTGAACCAAGTATCTAGAAGACCCCTCCTGCTCTAATTTATGCTCAGGCCAGGCACCCAGTCCTAAATTAGGGAGTGGCAATCAAACAGTAGCCAGCCCTCTCCACTACACTCAAGTACAGCTCAGAAATAGTTTAGAATCAGGTACACTAGCTCTATGAACTTTGATAAGCACATTAGGAAAATGGAGGTAATAATATTGCTCACCCCTATCTAACTCTCATCCCCCTAGGGATGGTGGAATAAGTTCTAGATAAATTAGTATTTTGACATTTAGAAATTAAGGTTCCTCAGTAGAAAAGGTAGGACTAGAAATGTGCACATTCCTCCTAGGTAGAGTTTTCTTTCACTTTTGAAAACTAACCTGAGCTGATTCAGAGATAAAACACAATTTATTCTCCAGTGCCATGGTTTTTTTCCCCCCACTGTCTTCATGAATAAAGAATCATGTCTAGTTTTCAAGTAATGTTAATTTCTTGACCTTTCACTATCCTGTCCTTGATAATTTCCTCTTCCAGGAGCAAATGTAAAACTGGGGAGGATTTTGACATTTTTAATGCAAACCTCAGATGAGGTTTTGTTGTGCAGATAAAGGGGAAACAAAAAAAACACTTCAGAAAAGTTGGCTTTATTTGTTTTTTGAAAATGACTGCACCCAACTAAGGTGGTGCAGAGTTTGTCTGTGCTTACCCAGGCAGGGAAGCTCTGCTTTGTGGTGGGGGAGAAAGGAGGTCAGAAACTGCTCTAAAAAGGTGCTCAGTGGTCAACTTTGCAGCAGTGACTCACCCCTCTTCCCTCCCCCCAAGCAATGTGCATAAAAGGTAAGAAACTTGGATGGGGCAAGTCTTTGTTCCATGCAGAGAGGAAGCCAGCAAACAGGATTGTGAAGCAGCATGGCTCCAGGGGCACAGAGAAGGGTGAGCTCGGGTGAGCTTAAAAGCAGGTACTGGATAATGGAACAGAACAGGGGAGGGGATTGGGGACGCCTATGATTGGTACAGCAGGGAGCCAACCCCGCCCCCCCATTCTCACAGCCCTCATTAACCCTCTTACTAGGATGGTGGATGGTAAAGTCCAAGCTGGGGGACCTGGATGGCAACAAAGGGGGGCCGGTGGAAGCCCTGGAGAATTGATTTGAATAAGCATGGATTTGCCTGCACTGTACACTTTATCTGCCGGGTAGTCCTAGACACCTATATAAGAAAGTTGTGACCTGATTAAAACCCATAACAAGTCTCCTGTCCTTCTTGCGGTATACCCAGACAATGAGTTGAGCATGAGCTCTGTGGCTTGTTTGAGACCTGCTATTTTTATTTGCCAGGGTATAGATCCCAAGGGATCTGAGAATTGCCCTCATATCACTTCAGATGAAGCGACTCATCTGTAGAGTCAGAAAACAACTTCTGATCGAAGAGAAGATCCACTACAGTAGTCTGTACATCACTTGGAAAACTGGATAGCTGAACCCAAGATTCTCGTCACATCACAATCGCAGTGAACATGGACCAGGCTGCAGCATCAGCTGCTTTCATGGAGACCCGCAGAGATGTTTTCGCCAAAAGCTTACAATGGCTTTAAATTGTTCTCTTAAATTAAGAGATAGGTTCAGCATCCTTTTAGATAAGGCGAGGTCTAATGTGCATGTACAAGATAAAACAAACCCTATTTACTACTCCTCTAACTTGTAAGTGGTGGAAGAAGCAGTAGAATAAAGGAGTGAGGTAACGCCCTTAGGGAAAATTCAAGCATTAAGTATTTATGTGTTACTTGCATGTTTATATTAGATATATTCCTAATTTAACTAATTGGTTGTGCATTATTATTCCAAACATAGGTATCAAGTTAGTTGCAACTCCGGACTTTCCCAACATGGTAAAGGAAGCCAGCAACATATAACCTTTGTGCTTTACACAGGAATTATTCTTTTAAGGAAGTATCAAAGCCTCTCACAAGCAATATGTAGCAGACTTCGCCACCCACAACATAAATCATGCTTATTATTATAGGTGCAAATTCATTGACGTAAAAATGTTAAACTTATCTAATTGCATTTCCTTTATATTTCCTAAATAAAGCATTTGTTTTAATCTAGGATATAAAGACTCAAGAAAAGCAGGTGCCTGACTAAATAATCACATTTATTTTACAGGCACACCAAGGTTGTAAACCCAGTACAATTAATAATTTCAAACCTTAGGTTTCCTGGACCTGCTCTGAACAATGTTTAATCCATTGGTGGTATGGTTTGTGGTATGTTGGGATTATTGTTTGGATTTATTTTATGTTGTGTGTCATGTGACTGGGTTATAATTTTTCATATTTTTGGGGAGCTTTTGTTGCAAACATTTTTGTGCACAGAGATGTAAAATAAAATTAACAGTAAAACCTTCTTTGTGGTATCATACTATTTCCGTATTAGAATTGGAATCTAACTACCATGGGTGTGTCCCCATAAAACACCTGGGATGGTTCAATCTTTGCAGAAATTAGTCAAATTGTTCACTGAAACAAACATACCTAATTGAAACTAATTATACAAATACACAATTTTGATTTGAAGTCTGTCAGGCAATATGGCCAGTTGTTTGGCAGAACCCAGATTAAAATTCAGAAGTTCATTGAGCAAACCATCATATTAATGTAGGATTAATAGCAATATTACAACTACAATGTTTTACAATGTAATGATATATTTTATTTGGTTCTCATAATCAAACTCCACAAAAATATAAAACCAAGCTCCAGATAAAATAACATGGCGTTAAAATCAATCATCAAGATTATCATCCCAACAAAAGTGGTGGTGCATGTGTCTATAATGGAAGGAAGTCTTGTAAACTATTTGTGTATTTGCCCTTATAGAATTTGAGACATTATGGTGTTTTGTTTAAGAATAGCGAAAGGAATTAAGTTGCCAAATTCAAAGCTGGTAAATGCCATAACATCAAGTCCCACAATACTGTATCAGGAAAGGGACGTCTTTACAGGAACTCAGCAGTAAAACAAGACCCTCAGAGGAGGCCCAAGCCAAACCCAGCTCACAACTCTATGTAGCTGACAGATTGTTCCTCCTCTGCAGCAGTCTTGACATCCATACAGTTTGTTTATGGAGGCACCTGGTCAATTACATGCAGACTCACAAGCTCCAGTGTTTATACAATGTGAAGGGAGCAAAGAAAACAGACTTTGTTGTCAACCTTCAAATAATGAACGCTACAGCTAGAGTCAATGGCAGCAGCCCAATAGAAGGACACTTTTTGGTGCACTGGTGCCATCTTCAAAGCCATATGATCTCATCCCCAAATGGCAATATACCAAGCTTGGGGAAGACTAAAACAAAACATGGACAGTATTGAGTTTTTTGCCTGAACTAATGGTATCAACATAGATATGTATTGTAAAACAATATGCATCTAAACTGGACATATTGTAAAGAGAATACCAGGTGAAAGTGCAACCCTCAGCTATAAGCTAATGAAGGTAACCCTGCCACCTTTAGTAACCTGTGAAAAGGTCTAGCCTCTAATCAATAACTCCAGAGTGAGAGGTGGCTACACTTATACCAAAAGTGTAATGGATACAATATGTCATATCAATTTCTGTATAGAGTATACACATATAGCACAATTTAGAATTGGGAAAGGCCCTACATCTAATCAAGGATTAGCAGTTGCTAAATGGTATTGTTAAAGCTGTTTCTAAAATATGGAATGGGAAAAGCCACTTGTTTTAATTCTTATTAAAAAGTGCCACTGCCTTCTAATTAAGATGCTTATCTAACTAAGATTACATCAAGGCACCTCCTTGCCTGCGTTCAATCCAGATAAGGATATATGTGGTCACTTGGCAGCTATCCACTCTGTAGGTCACAAGGTCTACAATAAATGCATTCATAGGCACCGACTTCCCCTCTTTCACATGGGTGCTTGACTGCCCCCCCCCGCTCCTGGTCCCGCCCCCACTCCATCCCTTCCAGGAGGCCCCGCCTCTTCCCACCTCTTCTCCGCCCCCATTTCAACCCCTTCCCCAAAGTCCCCGCCCCAACTCCGCCCCCTCCCTTCCAATATTCCAACTCCTTCTCCAAATCCCCACCCCGGCCCCACCTCTTCCCCGCCACGTTCCCGCTCCTCCTCCTCCTCCTCCCAGAGTGTGCTAACATTACCCAAAAGCTGTTTGGTGGTGGCCAGGTGGGAAATGCTGGGAGGTAGGTGGAGGAGCGGGGACACGGCGCACTCGGTGGGGGGAGGAGGAGGCGGTGGTGTGGAGGCTGAGGGGAGCTTGGCTACTGGTGGGTGCAGAGCACCCACTAATTTTTCCCCGTCAGTGCTCCAGCCCCGGAGCACCCATGGAGTCGGTGCCTATGAACCCATCAACGTACCTCCTCTGGTAGTATATCACCCAAAATAGGAAATTCCACGATGGCCTGTTGCTCTGAAAAGCTGTATCAGTACATTTGCAAATAAGAGATGTTTAAGTGGATACAACGCAGTGTGACCAGAAGGAAGGTATCAACGAAATCAGTCATCATCGTCATTGGTAACCTGATGGGTTAACCAAGTGAGGAGCGCATACAAGAATGGTGATGTGTAGTGGAGATGGCCAATATGGTAATGACCAAATATCAAGATATTTTTACGGTCAATTGGAGTGTAAGGTCACAGAATTTATTAAAAGAGAGTTTGTATAGTGGGAGTGTTGCACATTGGGGATCCCAATTATATTTTAATACTGGGCCTGATCTTGGGACAAGAACCGGTCTATCCTTAAAGTGATAACTGGGATTTTTTATTCATAATCTATAGATCAGGCTACATTGTTTTTCTTCTGGAAAATGTTCAATAAAGATGTTAAATTTATTACAGTTTAGGTAATTGTATTTTGACATGAACGCTTGCAGATTGGCTATTCTAAACTATAGTATCACAAAGGAATAGCTTTTCTGAACGAAAAGATCAAGGCACTTATACAGAGTAGCTTTTGTGTTATGTTGCCTCCTGCACTCATTGACTGCTTCCACAACCAAGAAAACCAGTGATTAATGTGGAAATAAAGATTCCAAATCTTTGGCTGGGACATAGTATTTCTTGTCAGCACGTCTGCAAGTCAGGGTGTTGTAGCTGGAGATTGCCACATAGTCCTGGCCGGCTCCAAAAGAGCCTCATTAATTGGAAGTGGCATGCATGCCAAAGCTCGTATGTGTAAAATGTCCAGGCATTTATGATTAAAGTCCTGGACTTCAAAAGGTATCTGAAGCATATCTGCAATTTGCTTCATCCAGTCCTGGAATTACGTGAAGTCATCTGCCTTTACAGCCTCAACAGGTAATGACAATGAAATATTAATTGAAGATTTTACCTCCTTATCAGCCCTTAACATCTTGTTCTTCAAAGGTCAACTATACCGGTTCTGGTTGGTGAGGCGGAAATGAAGGTAAGGGGGAGGGGGAAGAGAGAGAATGAATGTTTATGCTCCCTGTATGGGGAACTCTGATATCTCAGAAATTGTTGATAGTATAGGCCCCATAGATCCCAATAAGGCTACTTAGATGGACCATACATCATAGGGAAGAGGTAGCTACTGTTTGCCATCCCAGTTGGTCAGAGGTTAAGGTCACCTCTTCCCTCTTCTCTCCACATGCACAGGAGAGCAATATCCCACTGAATAAACAGAGTTGAGAGTCAGAATCTCCTTCAATATATTCCATGGGAAGCAATAAGTGCTCTCCCTGGATGGTAGCCGGGGAATCAAAAGGGTCTTGATGAGAAAAGTGCTTTCCGTGACGCAGAGGATCTTGCTAGCAAAGGATGTGCAGAATCAGATTGTATCCAATGAACCAGAGTTGTCTCTACTAAGAGGTCTCTTGAGGACTGGAACTCTGCAATACAGGAGTAAAATGGAAACTGACATTGGTACCTGGCTTGTATGAGCCATAAGGTAAGCCTGCACAAACAGATTCAGAAAGTACAAAATGAGGTGCCAAAGAAGGCACTGAGGGTACCAAGGAACCAGTTGGTACAGAACTCTTGTAGAATGTCTGCTGAAATGGCTGTGACCTATAGCAAAGGAGGTCTTCAATGTCTTTTTTGACAGAAGCATGGCTCTGAGAAGCCTTAGACACCTTTGGGGTACCATATGCACTTGGAAACTTGGAAGCTCTCCTTTTGGGATCTGAGGTCTCTGGTGATCAAGAATTCTTTAAGGAAGAGCTCTCAGTCATGCTCCTCTTAACAGTACTTGTTAACTTTGAGTGCTAGGATGTCCATATCACAGCTACAGGAGAAGACATCCCCCAAAGCTTTGGTGACCAGGACCTCAAGGGGGACAGGGTAGCAGTTGTCTTATCCCTTGTAGCTCTTAATGACCAGGGTCCAGAGGTGGACAGATGGATTCTCAGAGCTCTGGGTGGAATCATCCTAGGGCTTGCTCCACCATGAGGAGTTTGAATTTTATCTCCCTGTTCTTAAAGGATCTGCTTTTAAATTAATAGCAGATTTTACAGATTTAATGGTATTTCCCGCCCCCCCCCCCCCCAAACACTTTAGACAGAGAGTGTCCATTGCTAACCAGGTAGGAAAAACCAAGTTTAAAGTCTAGGGATCCCAGTAAAAGAGTCCAAAATAATAATTGAAATGGGAAAACACAAACAAGGGGGAAAAGAAGAATCCCAAAACTAACTACTGTAACTAGAAATAACTTTACTATCTAATAAGCATGGTCAAGTGGGCATGCTCGACGCTCCATCAGAACAAAGGAAGTTGAGAAAGGACTGAGGTGGATTTGCCTGTGCAGCTGTATATATCCTTGCTACAGGGCACGAGGATGTGTAGGGCACATGCCCGGGCCAAATAGGCACTGCTACCAACAAAAATCGCTGATCAAAGGCACAGGGGTTGCATGCATACTTGAAGTAGAGCACCTATAGGGACATTACTCAAAGAACATGTTCAAAAACACACTTAGTGCTCAAGACAGTTTCCATTCAAATCAATGGCAAAAGTCTCCCATCACTATTAATGGGAGCAAGATTGGGTACCAATAAAAGTCATTAATAACTATGGTTAATTATAACTTCTTTTCTTCATATATAGCCTGCATGTGTTTCCAAAGAGAGAATCAATTATATGGAAAGTCTGAAGGAGCCATAATGGGTCATTTTTAAACTAGAAGGAGGCAAAGCAGCATTGGACATAAGACAAAATTTAAAGCAGGGCCACCTTTAATGACCTGTAGCTGAACAACAGTTTGACATTAGCTTCAGTCTTTGCAGAAATATTCATCATTCCCTTTAAAATAATTCTAGAAATTTGGCTGCCACATAGCCAAACTGATAGTCTTGATACACAGGTTCTAATCCCAGCTCAGAAACCGACTTGCTGGGTGACTGCGCACAAACAACCTCTCTGTGTGTCAATGTGTACAGTGTAAAATTAAGGTAATTATATTTACCTACTTCATAATTATCGCGAGGCCTAAAATTCCACTGGTCATTTCCCCCCCCCCCCCCGTGAGCAACTGAAAAAGAAGGGTTATACTGAAAGATGCATTTCAGTCTTAACTATGGCAGTCCCATCGCTCTCAGTAATGTGAAATGAGCTGCAATGCGTTTAGAACTTCAACAACCAAGCTTAAGATATTGGTGTATACAAAAGTAGTGACTTTAATTATGTAAGCAACGCTTTGCCACTGCCAACAGAAAACTGGGGGGGCGGGGAACATTGAAAGGGGAAAATATTTTTATTTAATATATGTATATAAAATAAAACATTGTATTTTTGGCATACAAATTTAAACTGAAAAATTTTCCTCCCTTGTGTGCACAAAACCAGCTTTACGTGGACCAACCGGAGGGTTTGAACCTGGGATCACTCACACTGAAAGTATGAATATCTCCTGCTTGAGCTAATGGCTTCACTAATTCCCTAGCTAGCTGGTTTGGGTCAGCCACTAGAGGGGAACAAAATCCCACATTATACATGAACTACATGTTCTTTTCTAGCTACAGCTCATTACATTGTGCCTGTTTTCTCCAGACCGCACTAAATAAAACAGCAAGTACAGCAGTGATTTCACAATACGATAAGATGGCCAGAGGCATCCATTTTTTATAAAGACTTTATATCTCTAATGATTCCATTAGGCAGGATGCTACATACAGAGAGGAAACCTACTATATGTGGTATATGCTCCTTTCCATATGGTGGTGGGGATTTAAAGCAAGCAACAATGGGATGTGGGTGTATAAAAGCAAAAGGTAAACACCAAATAGCCACATCTAGTCCTTCTGCAATGCAAAAATCACAAGCTCCAAATGGCCAGGAGCATGGGAAGAAGAGTCTGAGGAACAGCTGTATTACACAGTAGGATTCTCCCTCTACATGGAGACATTCAGGAATGCTAATCCAAATTAACTAAAGGTATGAATTTAAAGGTAATTCACACTAAACTAAACCAAATTAAAGCCACTCAAACTCCAAATGAGAGTGTCCACACAAAGGTTTAAACTATTTAACTACTCCACACCGTTAATGAATTTGGATTAACTTTCCCAAGCATCTCCACATACACAAGCTGTAAATTACCATGAATTCCAGGTTACTATTCCCTTGAAAATTTTGGAGCATTAACTTGTGGAGGACTAACCAACAGTAGCATGGTACAGGCAATATATATGTTTCAAAGAACCTGGAATGGGCATACAGTCATAATTGTCATCTGATACTAACTGCCAGATCAGCTGACCACTCCAACTCATTCTACTCCACCACTCATCAAACTCTCAGAGAACATGATGCAGAAGGTTGAATCCCAATAAAGTCACACAGCTATGGAAAGAGGAAGGATTGGGGTCACTGCACTCCTTCCATACAGATATGTATGGGAAGGGACACATATGTCCCCACTGTGTATGTTAACTGAGATTGTGTAAATGTGTAAAGTCTCTCTTGCTTAGCCCAGCCGCATAAACTGCAAGTCTATTACAACGCTAAGTTTGAAACATCAGAGGAAAAAAAAACGAGAGAGGAAGTTGTCCTCAATCATTTCTAGGAATCCCATCCTTGAAGGTATCTGTAGGTGGTTTATTATACCAGGACAACTGTCTGACACACTACCTTGCAGCTTATGCCTTTTAACGAACAGCAGCAACATGAAAAATCCTACCTGAAGTACACTGAAGTCAGAGTTGTCACTCGCACTCCCTGTGAGCAGCAGCCAAGGCTTAGTTCCCCTTAATGTTCATCCACTGATATATAGAGGGAATGAGTGGCAGAGAACGCATGCACTTGTAATTCCAATCACAAAAAATACCCCTAACCAACAACCAATTGTGAAGAAGAGTAGAGATTAGAGTCTGACAGTGATTTAGAATCACCGGGGGGAAAAAAAAAAAAAAAGGCTTAATGGAGAAGTCTAATGGACAACGGGATAAGGAGTAAGAGGAAATACTGAGACCTTTCAAAATTCTTAAAATTTATTTTGGCCCTTCTGAAGACAGTTAAAAAACCCCAAATACAAACCCCCCAAAAATGTAGAGATAATATTAAGTTTGGGATACACAGAAAACCCACAATGGACAATACAAAATAAGTTATGAAGACTGGTATCTTTTTCTAGTTTATTTAATGTTTTAAAAACAGATTTTTAAAAATTTAAACACTTAATATTTCTATGCAGCAAATATGCAATAGGAAGCTACAACTATGTTAATTCATAAAAGGGATTTAAAACTGTTCTGTACAAACAGTTGCAAGCAACACAAACTGCCTGTTCACAACAAGACAAGCAACTGTACAAGGAAAGAAATAAAAAGCAATCTTGAATTATGTGTAACAAAAATATTTGCAGTGATATTGCAAGCAATATTGTTCTCATATCTCATGAAGTGTTAAATTTATTGCATAAACAATTTTTGGCAAGGGGCCTGATGTTACAAACACTAACGTGAAATTTCCTGCATGTGTATAGCCTAGTTTTCTTTCAAATGGGCTACTCGCATATGTAAGTGTAGAATTTGGCCCCCGATTTGCATCCATTGATCTCATCCAATCTATTAATTGCACATGAAGTCAATAATAGTAGTAGTGATATGGTTTTGGTTATAAAATAGCATACAAAGACAATTAATCTCTAGAGTTAAAGATGACCCTCAAGATATAAAGATTTAAACACAATTTTCCATCAATGCAATTTCCATTGAAAAAGTTTTAGTTCAGGCATTATGTCTTTCAAGTTTCATTATATTTGGCATAAGTATCTGAAGAAATGAGAGTTACTAAAAACAACATCTTGTCTTTATTCTTCTCCTCAATTCAAACCTTAAAGTTACAAAGTCCAATCCTACAAACTCCTACTCTTGTTGAATAGCTCTTCCATGGGACTAGTGGCATGCCAGTGTTCAAGATCAGAATTAAAAAACAAACTAACAAATTGGAGCTGCAGTAATCTTTACTTCAGGTACTATCATTTGTAATCTACTCTCAGAACAAAACAGTTTACTTCAAAATAGGGGCCTCACAGGTCCACAGCAGGAGGATTTTTTTTAATGTCTGTTAAACTAGTCATAATATTTTCCACTACTATTGTACATCCTAGATTGTCTGGCTATACCGAAAGAAGGACAGGAGACACTTGATATGGTTTTAATCAGGCCATAAAAATTATTAGATGTATAAAAGTACACAGTGCAGGTAACTCCATGTTCATTCAATATCTACCTGGGGGGTTTCCACCATCCCCCACCCATTTCCATCCATGTTCCTCAGCCCGCCCATTGTTGGGACCTTACCAGCCACCCCCCCTTGTACGAGGGTTAAAGTGGGATATAAGAAAGGGGGGTTGGCTCCCTGCTGTACCATTCATAGGAGTCCCTCTCCCCTCTCCTGTTCCATTCCTTTAACCAACACCTTTGTTAAGTCCTGTACCAAGCCATTTATCTGGTTACTGTATGCCTTCCCTATGGAGTACCTGCACTGAACATCTGCCCCACACTTACGTAATGAGTTGAAATGTGTAGCCTAACCCCTTTCACTCCTCACCATAACAAAGCCCGCACGGAACTCGCTGTGTGGAAGGCAAAAAAAAAACCCCACTCCATCTAAGCCAATCTGGTGGTGAGGGAAAAATTCCTTCCCAGCCTCCCCAGCAGAAAGGAGCGACTAGCATGATGCCCACAGCAGTTCCTGACCAAACCTGGTATTTTGCCACCTCAAAGGGATGGAGGGTGGGTGCTCCCTCACCTGTTCTGTGGTAAAAAGGGCTTCTCACACCCAGGCTTGCTCCTTTTCAACCCCTCCGTCCCAAGGGATAGTCAGCATCGCCACACTGACCCACACCCCCTTTTGCAGCAGCTTCTGACCGCTCTCTTCCCCCCCCCACAAAAAAAAAAAAAAAAAAAAAAAAAACAAACACACTGTCCCCTCTCCCTCAGCAAGCCAGACAAAGGCGCCCCAGTTTAAAGGTGTGGCCATTTAGCATAGTCAAACATAGCTAAGTCCTGTTGGGATTTAAATTAAAATGAATGTCTGTGGCTATTTCTTTTTGCACTTTTGCATCAAGTTTCTCTTGACTGGAGACATGCTACAATTATATCTTTTATTCAAATGTTTTGGAATTTAATATTTTAACATAATATTTTAAGCAGTCAGAGTTCTGAGACAGATACATTTTAATGCACCCATTTTCTTTATGAGGGAGGTGCCCATCATATCAAATGTGTACCATGAAATGCTAACTTACTAAAGAATTTCTGATCTCTGAATGTTTTTCTTTTTTACATCTGATTCTTTTCTCCAAGCAGTCACCACTGTATTAACATAAGAGGTCCAAATTCTGCTTGTTTAAATTTACACAAATACTCCCAGTGAATTCAAAGGAATTATCTTGCACAAGACAGGTGAACAGGGACCTGCCCAGAACAAGTTAAACCAGTTCAGTGAAGCTGCATTTGACTGAATGTGAAGGAGTATGGACCCCCCCATATCCCACTGTTGGGGGTTTGAAACCCCAGGTAACAACCCCACTGAACTGAACGGAACTATTCATATGAACACAGATCACAAGCAAGTAACAGTTTACAAGACAGCGCTAACCAGTTGAAAAAATAAGCATTTCTGAGAGGTCTAGTGAAAAACGGCTGATTTGGCATACATTTTGAACTTGTGAAAAAATATTTCACCATTGAATATATTTAACATTTAAGGTCTGAATTTGAGAAAGAGCAACAAATAATAACTGCAAAGTATATTTAAACAGCTGGTCAACTTATGATAAATTTGTAAAAATCACCCATTAACTTTTAAAGTAATTAAATAAAGTTACTACCAGTCTACTGATATTTGATAAGACTACAGTGCTGCGTATCCGAGTTAGGGTAGAATCCTTCATCAGACATTCACATCTTATCCTTAAACTCTCCTAGCTCCTAAAGGATAGTTCTTTAAAAGTAACGAGTCTGATCCTACAATCCCTTACTCATATAAATAATCACTGTTCACTAAAATGAGCCCATTGAAGTCAATGGGACTATTTATTTGTGTACAGATTACTGGTACTCATGCAGCGATTTGCAGGATCAGGCCCAACAACAAGTGCATAAAAACTGCACATCTCCCTTTTCCCTAAATTTACCATCTCCATCACAAATCTGTAGCTTAGAATGAATTACAGATTTCCTCAGAGACCAAAATTCTTTGTAATTATTTCTCAAACCAGGACTACTAAATGTATAGCTGTAAACACATAAAATAAATGCACAGCCCTAATTCAGTGGTTGAGCTCTGGAATCAGTATATAATGGCATTGATCAGAACACGCAAGCAAATGAAGACACAGGGATAGATTTTAAGTGGCGAGACACAACTTTATTTGCATTTATCATTGGAGAGGGGCACCATTTGTCCATCTCCCCATACCTGTTATTTAGGTTGGCCACTGCAGGGTTTATAGAGCATCTATCATATAGGCCATAACCCAGGGTAGATTTTCCACTACCTACCTGGAGAATTCAGCTTACTCTGCTGAATTCTGTCACCTTCACCTCCCCACCCCCCGCCCAAAAGGGGATAGAAGGTACTAAAAATGGGCCATGATCTGCAAAGGACTTCATGTCTCCCTTTCTTTCCCTCCTCCCCGCCCTCCCCCCAGACCTGAAATCCACCAGCAAAATCCCACATCTCTTATTTTCTGGTTGCTGTCCCTTTGGCCTTTATTTGCATTGAACTTCAGCTGCAAGTTGTGACGAAACAAACATTCACACAACTCCTACTATTAAACCTAAATTCTATACCTATTTAACTTAACTGTGTCTCCATGTTGCTATTAGGAAGGTTTTTAAAAAACCCACCCACAACACTAGGCCCCAGCCAATTTGGTGCCAATGGGAAAAATTCCTTTCTGACCTCTAAACAGGCAATTAGTCAGACCTACAGCAACATGAAAACACAGATCCTATACCATGTAACCATAGGGAGGGAGTGCAAGGTTCATCTAAAAATGGGGAAAGAGGCCTTAAAAATCCCTGCCCACGGGTTTAAACAAATGAATGTGAGAGGAAAGAGTCAATCAGCTCCCACCTGTGGCTGGCCCCTGGCAATGGGACATTCAAGGGGAAGAGGGTCCTATGCTTATATACACTCCCTGTTTATCCTAAAGCTGTTCAGTAGATTGCAGATCCAATCAAGTTTCCCATCTGTTAAATCAGTGGGTGGCAACTGGACTGTCCTACAATTCACATGATAACTGCTCGTGTTACTATTAACTTAAAAAAAAAAAAAAAAAAAAGGTGGAAAATCCATTCCTATGAACATTTTAACAGTTTCTTTAGAGTTAGGGTTTTCAAAGGGACAAGTAGTCTTTTCAGAACTCAGGTAGTGATACTTTACCATTCATAGCCAAATGAAATTTGACACTTAAATACAGATTAGTATAACTGACATAAGAGTTTGCTCCAAATAAATATGAAGTATACTGAACAAGATCTGTTAAATTCCTTATTTCTTTTACTACATTCCAAATAGATAAAAAACACTTCTATCCTCTGATGTTTAGAGAATTAGCTGATGGCATCTCATAGAAAAATCATTTTGCCATCGTTTTCAAGTCCCTCGTTTGTCACACAATATCAAACCTCTTCATAACAGAGTTAAAATATCTTGCTTCAAAAATAGATATTTATGTAAAACACTTGGAAGATATTAAACTTATGCCACTACTGTACTAAAGTGAGGGTTGACCTACACAGCTAATATTAAATTTCAGAAATTAAATACATATCCATACTGTATGCAGCCTAGCTGGAATTCTCTTGATTAAACATCCTAATTAATTTGGCTATGGTGTGGTTTATATTATAATTTAGCATTTATTTATGAGGTCCATTTATTCAGTCTACTGAATGTAATGACTGTACCATATTTAAATATATTGTTAAAAGTTCTAATGTTACATATTTCTCCATAAGTAACATTTGGCTACTTCAGGAAACTAAGCATCATTTTGAACTTAGTTTTATTAAAAGAATAATAAAGATGGATATGCACTTCTGAGAGCCATTTAAACACTTCAAAAGCAATCTATTCTATGCTAAGTAAGTGTTTGTATTCCAATTTTGCTGTGCTTTAAGACATTTTTCTCTGTAATGTATTTTGATGGCTGCATTAATTAGCCTGCTCTTTTTTATGCAATTTATTGTTTTCAAGCTTCAAATAAACAAAATCTATTAACACAAATGAATTTCCAGTTCATTCTCTACATAGATAGATCACTAAACTTTACTGGCAGGCTGTAATTAAATAGGTGAAAGATCCATAAAAAGGCAGCATAAGCATGAAGATTTCCATTCAGGATGGTTCTTTCCTCATGGCCAATCCTGTAAGGAACTGAGCATCCTTAACTCCCACTGACTTCACTGAGACCTTAGGATACTAAACGTCTTTTAAGAGGTGTGCAGCACCTCACATCATTAAGCTCTCAAATATTTATTGAAATCACAGCATTATACAATTTACCTGAGATACCGAGTGGGGGGGGGGGGGGAAATCACGTTTTTCTGCAGTTCTGCACCGAGGTGCATACTTAGCCAAACAACATTGTGTGATCACTATTCATTTATGGATGAGCCTGAAAAACTGGCTATCATTCATCCTCTGTCAACTGTTTATATCAAAAGCTAAATTATTCCATTTGAACATTATACCACTATAAATGTTGTAGGTTTGCTGCCGTTAAACTGTAACAAAATAAAAGGTGAAAAGCTGTAAAAGATAATAAATTCCATGTAATCTTTTTCCCCTAATAAAGTGATCAATACAACATGTTAAATCATGCTCAAAATAAAACATACGAAGCTTATATTGCTCAAGGGTCCCACTGGCCAAAGTCTTTATTTGCTAACTAGTTTTGGATGAAAGGAAATCAAAGCTGAAGTCTCACCTGAATGTCTACCAGTATGACTTGTCAAATTCAAGCTGTAACCTTTCAGTATTCCTGAAAAAAATGTGGACAATCATTTGTGCAGAAGTAGCAGACCTGAAGTTCTACTGTTGCAAAAAGTCTTATTAATTTACCGGTCTTATGAAATATGGGATAACAGTAAAATACCCACAGCTTGCTTGACCGCTGACTGAATAATAGAACTCGAATGATTTTTCCTCCCCACCACTGTTACAGCATCATATGACTGCTCACTCACTTTTAGTCACTATATCATCACAGAACAAAGAAGTTGACTGGTTGAACCATATCAAACCTTTTTCTAGTTACAGCTGCATGGTTCAGACCACACCACTGGCATGCAAAGCTTCTGACGTGCAAATCAGAAACATCTCCTGAGAGGGGATAAGGGAGACACTGAAAGCTTTATAATTTCAGTGGTATGAATGAGGACAGACTTTTACAAGAAAAATTGAACCTTATTTTCTGCTTTGTCTGGTTTTTTTAATGCAAAATTAAGTATGCCACTGGAAAGCAATAAGGCTCAGACCATCAGCATCCACTCAAATAAATAATACATTTTATGAATGGAAAGAATTATATTGTTTATATTTTGCTAAAGAGGAAAGAAAGGGCTAACAAATTAAAGTGAAATTTATTAACTGCAAATGTCTCATTCTGAGACACCCTGGGCCTGATCCACAACTAGTGTAAATCACCACACCTCCACCAAAGTCAATGGAGGTATGCTGATTACAACAGATGAGGATCCAGCCTCCTCCTGGCTTCAGTTGTTATTAAAGGATTAGCCATAAAAAGAGTAATCCTGTTGGCAGTTTTCCTCTTAGTATAGATAGTAACAATATTTTGAGATCAAATTTACTGGTTGCATAATACATGTTTTAATAACTATCAGTTTGCTAGGAAAATGTTTATTTTTCAGGGAATAAACTGTGCTTATTAATCTCCCAATGGTTACCTACTAATATTTACTTTATGTTCTGAAAAGAGATTTTTATTACATTTATTTCACTTATCTACAGAATAGAATGTAACACTTGATGCTTTTTGGTATTAAGGAAATGCTGATTGCTCCTAGTAATTAGTATTAGTGACCTGCCCCTGTTATTTAGATAATTTTTTGGCCAAGGTCTTATACATTTTATTTATGAAGCACTACACAAATCTGATACAATGTAACTGAATAAAAAAAGTCAATGGCAAATGCTCTGTTGAGTTCAACAGCAGTGGAAGGCCCTATACGACAACCAGATACTATATACTGTTCGCTAATTTGAATGACCATTTATTAGCACCAATGATTTCTTAGATGACTGTGCTTTTAAAATGTTCACCTATCCTTTGACCCAAAACAAAGGATGTCAAATGCAAAACTCACCTCAGAAGTCTATATTTTAGGGAACTTTATCCTTCACTGAGTTGGTTTATAGTGAATAATGTGCTGTTTACACTGTTCAATTTCTTTTAAAGACTCTGAAATGTGGTTGTCTATTGTGTTCTCTCTCAAGAGAAGAAAATCCATATTTTAAATCTATGCTTCACCAATTACAGCACCGGGAGTAGTTTTCTTAAACTATCAGAAATTGTAAAATCTCAAAGAAATAGAACACATTGGACCCAGTCTACTGTGATTTTACGGCTATTTAAAAAACAACAACAAAAAACGCATCATGCTGACAGAAGGTAATGCAGCACAAGCCACAAACTGACTTCACTAACACATTTTACAGTATCAATAGAGAATTGATTTAATACTGACAGTAGTATAAACATTTTTATGATTGGTATTTCCATAGGTTATTGACTTATTATAGGGACAATTATTTCACCTCCATTCTTAAAGTTGTATTAATATTTTGCATTACAAGCTGCTACATTAGACTTCTGTAACTTGGATGTAAAAACTTAGTAAGAATGAAACTCCAGTTAAAAATTCTAACTAGATATTTAATAAAAAATAGTCTACTTTCCACTCGATGGGCACAACATATGAATGTTAAAAAGAGTCATGTCTGCCTCAAAGTGGAATAGACCCCTAAAAAACAAAACAAAAAAACCAACCACAGTTAATTCATTTAAAGTTACAGAAGTACTAAAAAGTTGTTTATTTCCAATGGAATGTTAACGAGATGTAAAAAGTAGGTATAGAGATTAAATACTAAATCTGTGCCAATGAAATCTGATTTGCCAAAAGGGGATACTTTGTATAAAGTCACACAGAAAAACTTGAAAATGCAGCAATTATGCACATTTACACCCAGCCCAATAAAAAGGGGAAAAAAGGAACAATACCACCTTCATGTGAATCACGCATTGAAGACTTGATTATCTGTTCCCTCTCTATGGAGAGTTCGTTATACTGATTTTGAACAGCATGTGTGTCATCATAAGAAAGTATTCTCTTTCTTTAGATTACAGAAATATTTTAGACAGTATAAAAATAAATCTGGCAGGTTGTTTTTGCATTAAAAATTATTGCAAATGAATTAATGTTCTGCAAAATAATGTAAGAAATACACTACACTAAGAAATACAGTTACAGAAGATAAAAGAGTTCTCACTTAAAAATATTTCAGCACATGCTACCTTTTAATTTCTTTTTAATTACTGTAAAAATATTTTTTTTTAATCACAATGTCCTAAACAGATTGTTTCTTTTCTCAAATTGAAAATAGTTTTATTATATATAGATTTGATGTGCATGCATGAATGCCAGGTTAGAATGGACTCTAACTGCATTGAAGTAGCCATTACAATCGATTATACACAAGTAATTTACAATAAAGAATTTGCACAATAGATATAGCCAGCCAGATTTAGACCCCACTTAGTCCTACAGATTTCAATGGGTTGCAAGAGATGTTAACTCAGCACTGGAAAATGTTGAGCCAAATTCAGTGTCCTGGATATAATTTAGTGGTTTGTTTTGTCTGGATCCATGACCTTATGTTTACAATTAACTTTCAGACACATACACACACACATTAAGAGTAAACAATGAAGATCTATATTATATTAGGGAAAGCCAAAATTTTAAGTAAGACTGCCAGGTGATCTTTGACTTGTCTGTTGAGTTTCAGTATTACAATACACAGATGTAAAAAAATCTCACCCTGTTCCTAGACACATGACATATCTTGACACAACAAAGGAAGTTAAGAAAGAGTTTCAATCTTAACTCTGAATTTTCTACCTTGTGTCAGTTAAAGATGTTATATCATTTTTATGTGAATGATATTTCATTCCAAACATGCACTGAAAAAAAAAATGCATGTATGCAATGCAGACAGACAGTCTGGAAAGAGACTCTAAAGGTTATTATTGCAAGCATTATTATTCTATACTCTGGGACATGTTGAAAAAGATTATTCCCTTTGTAAGGGTGTTCTGGACTTCTGTTACAGCTATTTCAGTTACAGTTTAAGATGAACACCTATAGTAAGATAACATGTGAAAGAATGTATGGTTCTTCCACAGATAACACTGACCTTTCTATAGTTGTGTATTTAATATTTAACGATGTAATTGTACAAACATTTCATAATTTCTCTCTGAAAACACATTCAATAGTTTAGATAACGTTTAATTGTAACACACCAAAAATTATCAAAACTGAAAATCTATCAGCCATATATTTAGTGTCAATAGTGTGACATAGATAAACAATTACAACTAGAGATTAAAATCACTGGACAGACCACACATGAATGAAAGCAACACCAAACTAAAGACTTGGCACAACTCATTGGGGTTTTTGTTTGTTGTTTAAGGACCCTCTATTTCTTTGCTTTATTTCATACCACATTTGTTTTAATCTTGTCATCCAAATTTGAGTTCTATTGAACTACATATATTTGTGTGTCACTCTCAGCAGTAAAATGCAAAGGTGTACTTTTGGTCTATAACAAAATGCTGATGAAGACGAGGTAGAAGGTATTCAGACAGAGAACAAAATATGCAAATATCACAGCAGGCATGAGAACATCTACTATCCTTACTGTTTTTACAAAAGGATAAAGAATTACCTCCCCATGCATTACCTGGATTATATCTAATACCTCAAAACAGTAAAGTTACATCACACAGCAGTAGGTTTACATATTGTACACAAAGACCATTCCCATTATTTATGATTTGGGAAGTTAAAATATTTATGCCTTTCTAGAAGGACAAGTTATTCTTCAAAATAATGTTCAAAACACACAGTATCATAGTAAAGTATTAAGAAATTATTTGTAAATAATACCCATCATTCCAGATTTAAATAAAATACATGACTTTGTACCTAAGGCAGCAGTTTAAAAACAACATCCAAATATGCATGAATTAATTGTTCATAAAAAAGCCTCATTTTCTCTAACTCTTCTATAAAGCTTCGATCAGGCCACAGAAAGGGCATCTGAGTTGTGTGACCCAATAGTCTGAAACTCTTAGAAGCCATAACACTTGTTTTGAAACAAATGACTTCTCAAGATGGAGCAGTCCTGCTATCAATCACCAACAAGTTAATTCTACATAATAAGGCCGGTTTGGATGCAGACTGATACAGCGTTTCACAATGTATCTAAAATTGATTAGAACAGCACTCAAAATGAATGCAGCCCTCCAAATCACTTCTTTGCTCAGAAACATTAATCTCAATTATAAGGAGAGCTTCATAATGGTAATGCTTGGTATGAAAAAAGTATTAAATAAATCAGGTTTTATAAGACATAGTAATTAATCAGTTTTAGAACTAAGAAAAGGAAAGCTTTTTAAAGTGCACATTTCTACTTTAAAGCCTTTGTAACGTCCAAAACTTTAAAGATTTATTTTTCAAAAATTGTGTAACTGACAATGAAGAACCCATCTTAACTATGGGCTTTTAAATAAAAGGTTACTGAAAACCTTTATACTTTAACATGATACAATTCAGTGATCCTATATTTGTGCAACTTGCCACTCATACTGAAAGTAAAGACAAGTGTCATAAAAGAACTCCCTTAGTTCAACGAGTTATTTGGGAAAGGGAGACATTTCTTGCACCCAACCAAAGCCTTCATGATAATATAGTAGAATCCTATTTGATAAACAGGGTTCAATTGAATAAACTAGCAGAAAGACTCATTGCAGTGGGCTAAAATGGCAAATCTGCATTCTCACATCTGTTAAAATAGTAAACTGGTTAGAAGAGTTCACATATAAGAAAACAGGTAATAAAGTAAAATAAGCTTCTAAAATAGAATTAGGAATACCATGTATTTTCTATGCTCAGATTTAACATGTCTCTATTTCATGCATACAGTAGCTCAAACATGGTCTGACAAACTGATCAAGCAAAATACAATACATTTGTGCATAAGATATCTCAAGTGAAAAGTATTCGGAAGATATTTTCCTTTAAAAATACTGAAAAAAAAAATCTAAACAGGGATATGTATTTTCTACAAGTTAGAATCTTATATGTCAGCATTAACTACAGTAAATTCAGTATCACTTTAGAATACAAGATACTTCTGTCCCAAAGTTTTACCATAAGTTATTTGCATTTTCTTTCAGGTATATATAGCACAATGCAGTTTTGTATACATGGTCTGATCCCACAAGGTGCTGAGCACTCGCAGTTCCTACTGGACCTAATCCAAAGCCCATGGAAGTTAATGGGAGTTTTTTCCTTCACTTTCATGGGTTTTGGATAAGGCTCATTGATTTCAATGCAGTTGACAGTGCACAGCACCTTACAGAACTGGAACTATATAGTTTGTTAATTGTATTTCTAAGAGATGAAGACAACAATGTAATGAACTTCAACTTTGACAAAATTTCATTTTCTAGTATTTGTATGGTTTATCTCCAATAAAATTTTTTCATTTGCATCTTTAAATCCATTTTCTTTGGTTATATCCTACCGGTTTGGCTGTTTGTGTATAGGATAATTACTCCTGGATCAAAAGGGGCTTAACTGAAGTACCAGTTTTAACTTGCTAACTGGATTATGAATGTTGCTCTGGAGTTTTCCCCTCCCCACTAAATTTTGAACAAAAGACTTTATTTTTGATGGAAAAACTATTTGACCATCCTAGCATATCTTCAGTTTTTACACATGTAAAACTAGTTCACTTCTACTTATTAGTCATATACACACATACACACACACACACACACCCCCTGTCTTCTAGTTTATGAGACTAAATAAGTAATGTAACAAGTCCATAGTGACAAAACACATAGCACACATACACTGCTGTGTAATATAACATATGTATAGAAATACTTCCACAATCATCTTAATGTGCATTTATTTGTAACCCTGAATGTCCGTTTTTTGCTCAGTTTTGTTTTTAGGGGGAAAATGGTGGTTGTGTTTATTGTATTTTTCTTCAAGGAACATGCACATAATATAATTTGCAATTTTAAATTCTTAGTTATCTTATAGAGATGATATGTTTAGATTTAAATTTGTGCTTTACGAGACTCAATATTGGAATTTACCTATAGAAACTATATTTAACAGTTTTTAAAAAAAGGCAAAATATCTGCATCTAGAAGCACAATAAGCAATAAACTGGATATCACATAAAGACAGATACTATGTAAAGTTAAAGAATTTCCAAAATCAAACAGGTTTATGACATTTAGTGAGTACAAAAGCAGGCTATTTAACTATTCTCACATTAAAAACTGTTTTGAATCTAAATATAAACAAATTTGAAAGAACCTTGAACTGCAGAAGACCACAGAGTAATGACTGATACTAGAACTTAAGATTGTAGGTCCATATACAGACTATTTTTTATGTATTTGAATATGGTAAATTACTTGGTTATAAAGTGAAGTTTACAATATAAAACTTTTTAGCACATAAACCATGGGCCCTGACACTATAGACCATATAAAGCACAGTATTCTTCTAAGAAGGAAAACAAAAATACAGGAAGTTTAAATAATATCATTAGATAAAAAACAAAAAACCCCAACAACTTGGGATCTGTTTCAGTCACTACATGTTAACTCTACTTATTTTAAATTTTCTTTGCAATTTATTGAAGTAAAAAAATTCCTGCCTGTTCTCTTTTCTTTCTACTTTAAAGTAACAGAAAGAAGAGGTAAAACCTGAACATATTTCTATTTCCAGAGTGTACAGACCACCCAATGGAGTCTGCCACTGTCTACAAACGTTTGACAAATACATTGTCAAAAGATAGGAAATATAGTGCTATGAATAAAGACAATCTTAAGTATACAGATCACAGATAATATGAACCATATTAAAATCTACCACAAGTCAAACCAGGGCAACCTTTTACGCTTCTTCAACTTCCGTTACACTTAAAAAATAAAAGTCTGGACACTTTCATTTATCTTCCGAGTGTAATGAAGTGACTTGAGAAAATAAATGAAGCTGCTGTGGTAGGAGATCTCTCTGCACTAGATCTACACTAGAATGCAATAACGTGCAAGCCCGCACCTTTGCTAGCTTACAAAGTGTATGTTTGGGATAAGTAGCGTGTGTACGCGTACTCACTGCATCGTTTCAGCAAGGACTGCGAGACCCACGTTTGGAAACAGCAGCACCACGCAAGCGGAGAGCATCGCCAGCAGGGAGAAGCACAGAACTCGGACGAGCTCGCTTTATAAAAACTCCGCTCATTTGCTAGGCACCTTTTCCTCCTCTCGTGGTCCCCGTGTCCATCCCCTCCTCACAGTGGGGTATTTAGCAGGGAACCAAACAGCAGCTGCCAGCAGCTAAAGTTCCCCTCAGAGGAGGGGATGCTGGAGACGGGGGCAGAAGAAAGGAAATAGTGGGGGGGGGGGGGAGGAGGGGAGCCTGCCACACACTCCCATTTTAAGCAAGTCTTTCAGACTCCCCGGGCTCCCGGCACCCTCCTGCGCTCGCAGCCGCAGCGCCACCCCGCTGGCTCCCCCACAGCCACACGCCAGCCCGGCCACTAGGACCAGCACAGAGAGCAGCGCTCCACTTACCCAGGGCTGCCAAGCTCGCTCTGTCTCTTCTCCGCCTGCTCTCAGTATCCCAGCAGCGGCGCCAGGAAAAGCACCACGCACCCAGCACTTGGCCAAAAGCGGGGGGAGGGGAAAGCAGAAAAGAAAGGAAAAGTGTTACAAGTTCCTTCCCGTGCCCGCTGCTGCACCCTGCCAGGGGCTGGGGCAGCCGGGGGGGAGGTGAGAGGGGGAGAAATGCCCAGCGCCCTGGAGTTCACTTTCTCCCTCTCCTCCGCCTCCCCCAGTTCCCTCTGGCTCTGTTCTCCCCTAGCTAACAGGGCGCGCGGGGACGAGTTGCTTTCAGCTCTCAGAAGCAGCTCGGGAGAAGGGGAGGACGCTCCAGTAACGTGCCCGGGACCAGCAGCCACCGCCGCCGGGAGGACCTAATTGTGCACTAACACGGGGAACCCCGAAGGGAGGCTGGGCTCAGCAGCAGCTCCAGCTCCTGCCAGTCAGCCACACGCGAGAGGAGCCTACCATGCGCCGCCCCAGCGCAGAGCAGGGGGAGGGGGGTGAAAGCCGCTCCCCAGCACAGAGCGATGGGGACCCGCCTGAGCATTTATAATCCCCAGCGCCTCCGCTCCAGCGCCCGCCGAGTGGACAGTGGCTTCCCTCTGCTCCCCTTTCCGCAGAGATGTCCCCTTGGCTGCGTTTTCCTGCCAGCTGGGATTTGCTGGACTGAACCACCTTTGCCTTCTTCCCCGCTTCTCCCCACCGCCGCCTGCCTCGGTTAATGTAAAATACCGAGGCTCCCATGCTGTGACCAATCAGTACATCTACTACTAGTGCAATGATTTAGGGGTCATCCATGAATAACACTTCACGCTGATGAATGGCTCTTTGCAGCTTTCTGCCCTGATGAGGGTGTCTGCACGCTACTGATTGCAAACACTAATGAACTTGCAGCCTCATTATATATTCTCTCAGACCAGTGCCAGGAAAGGGGGGTTTTATCGGGGGGGGGGGGGAAGGGGCCTGGTTGATTGACTGATTTTTCCATGGGGAGGGGGATAATTGTGATAAATAACTGCATTTTTACCCCAGTGCATGCACCTCATCAATGTAATCAAACCCTCTGATAGTCGTAGAAAATACTTTTCTTGCTGTTTCAGAGGTTGGGCATATTAGGTCAACTGAGTCACTAGATAAGGTGGGAGCGAGCAAGAAACTGCCTAGGAAGATTGATGCGGAAGCAGAGGGGTATAATTAAGGCTTCACAAACCCAGCAGCTGGACCCCATTTAAAGTAGCTCATGCGAGTGACCTGCGATGTTTATGAACAACCTGATGTCTGAAGCGTACACTTTGTGATAAGTCTGAAGTCTTTGTACCCATAAGTAAAACATTCTCCTACATATTTTATCTGTGCGATAGTACAACTAAAGTATTTGCTCTGTGGCCTTACTTGATGATGTTTCGAAAGTGGGCTAGACTTAGAACAATATCAACAAAGGCCAACATTGAGAATGAGCCGATTGTAATTTATGAGGTTTCCTTTTAAAATTAATTTTCCCCTTAACCACACACATACACAGCCATATAGAGACTCTTCTGTTTATTTTTCTTCCTCCTTCTCTCACTCTCCTTTTCATAAGAACGGCCATACTGGGTCAGACCAAAGGTCCATCCAGCCCAGTATCCTGTCTACCGACAGTGGCCAATGCCAGGTGTCCCAGAGGGGATGAGCCTAACAGGTAATGATCAAATGATCTCTTTTCTGTCTCCACCCTCTGACAAACAGAGGCTAGGGACACCATTTCTTACCCATCCTGGCTAATAGCCATTAATAGACTTAAACTCCATGAATGTATCCAGTTCTCTTTTAAACCCTGTTATAGTCCTAGCCTTCACAATCTCCTCAGGCAAGGAGTTCCACAGGTTGACTGTGCGCTGTGTGAAGAACTTCCTTTTATTTATTTTCCTGCACTCTCCCCCCCCATCCACCTGCCATAAAAAGTAGATAACAGTCAGTGACAGTAGTGGACTGTATACAAAGTATCCACCTGTAACACAGTTATTAATGCTTTTTAACATTAATTTTCACATTAATATTGCTGAATATCCTGGCCCTGTCCTTCCTCTAAAACAGAGAAATAACTATAATTCCTCTATTTACGTCTTTCATTTTAGGCTTAAAGAAGTTTTACACACCAACTATGATTGTTCACTAATGCTCATGAAATTAGAAGTTTTTTAAACATTTAGCTGCTGGAGCTATCTGCCACGGTATGCTGATTTTCCAATCTCAGATATATTTATCACCTTTCCGACTCAATAATGGAAACACCACTATGTTATCCAAAAAGTTTCTTAGTAAATTCCCAAGATATGCCATTACAGCTGTTATTGACAAGCATGGTTAGCGTTACCTATGATCCACTCAACAATTCTTTATTTTCTATGGTGTTTTACCCATTTGTTTCCTATTGCTTTTAACGAGCATTTGTACTGTGGTGGGTTCAATCTGGGAAACAATGCATCTGGACATCTAAACTGACTCCTGAGTGCTGTACGAGCAACGAGAGCCACAGCTGTAAATTCCAGTGTGTACCGCATAAAAGAATAACCATTCTGCATTATCAAACATTTTTACAGCATGTATAATAGAAAAGAACAAATATTTTCGTGGGCAACCACCAAGTGTAATTATAATGTTTCATCTATAGGAAATACTGTGGCTATTTTATAATATAAATAACTTATTTTCGCTACAATAAAGTTGAAATATTACTAGCTAATTGTTTCTAAATCCTTACACGTAGTTTAGATTATGTTTCTGAAGACGCTAAAAATAAACCAGTGGGGGCAGAAATTTATACTTTCCTGGCTCCGGTGGTGCTACTTAAATGATGGGGATTTCGGTTCAAAAAGCAGGAAGCATAAATACATCTAAAGAAACAGTTTGAAAATTTTCTTTACTCCACACCTAGATTTGCTCATTTTAACACTTATAATAAAATGAAGTATACAGACAATAAAGATAGATTTGTATACAGTATTAACTTGCTTTGCGATTAAAATCTGCTACACACATTCTGAGCTCCTATTAGAAAAGCAATCAAAATGTGAAAATGTTAATTATATTACATTAATTTTATATCAAAATATATTTAGCTAGATAAACGTGAATATTCTTGAATTGATACCAGACATCATAATTACGTTTATGTAGTATAAATAATGACTGTTAAATTTAAAAACAACTTTTACAGCGAGGGCTTTGGTATAAATTTTTCTTTTTGACTTATATTGTTCTAATGTAAAATGAAAAATGTGATGTTATAAAGCTGTCAATATTCAAAATGCTTTCTTAAGGGTGAAAAGACATTTGCTCTAATTTAGCCAAGTCTCGTGATATACCAAGATGAACTTTCTGTCACCTCCAAACACAGTGAATTAAGATTCTCCTGCGTTATATACAGAGATTATAAACCTTGTTTTTCATTCAAAGCTCATAGGATGAACTACTGTCAAATCTTGTCTGCATTTCTGAAGTCCATAGTACATTATTTTCAGTACTCTACTGAAGTAGTATTATTAGGCTTACCAAAGTTTAATTACATTTCAGCCTTCAGAGTTTAAACTAATTTTAAAAGTGTAAAGTCACATTTGCTTTAAATCTCTATAGGCTAGTATCTTTCTAAAGGCTGCCATTAAATGTGGCTAACCTTGCTAAAAATCATCGTCTAGACTTTAAAAAAAAATGTAATAGAAGCAGCAGCTTCACGGTTTTAGGATGCTAATAAGCTTGTATTTTGTAGCGCCGGAACAAAGGAATATGCATTCCTTATATGAATTAAACAGAGACTTTTTTATGTGACTATCAGTAAATCTTGCTTCTCCTCTGAGTCTAGGTGTTACTGAAGGAAGAGAGCAGAATGTACTCTGACTCAAGACATACTGGCTCCTGCACTAATTACCAATAAAAGGAGATGATGAGGTAAATTCAAGACGTCGTTATGTACTTCCCAAACTTGTTAAGTTCCTCTAATGTGTCCTTTTGGAGGTGTACGTTATCACAGTCTTTATGTACTGGATAATGGCACAATACTTGGAAAAACTTGCTGTCTCTAAGACTCTACCCTTTTCAGGATATGCAAGTGTCTGAATAGAAAATATCGCAAAACCCCTTCGCTGTCAAATACCACCGAAATGCAGCGTATACCGGATGAAATTGTTTCCAACTATCAATTTTGCTTTTGGGGTAAGCATCAAAATGTGGTTTAGGACAGTGAGATAAGAGATTACCTATATGGGATCTCAATAGCTAGCGTTGTGCATTACTGTGGATAAGGATAAAGCATTAAAAGAAATGCTTGTTTCGGCTGCTCAATCTTGTTGGCTGACCATAATGTGACAGTTACTATTTCCATTTGCTCTTTCGTACAATTAGCTTCATGGTTTTTATCCCTGTACAGGATCAGACAGGGACTGCCTTAACAGCTACTTAGTATTTCCTTTCGAAAATACAGCAGAGTTGTCTCATTTCTGTTGCTTCAACTGTCTGCCTATCTACTGTGCATGTTTTACACGCACGTCAAAGCATTCCTGTAGGTCATCAGGGTGTCAGGTTTCACAAAGGCTCTAAGAAGATAACCTCTGGACTTCATAATTGTACTTTACTGTTATTACATTTGTCCGAGCAAATTGTATAAGTGAGTATTTGTGGCTTTGCCTGACTTAATTGGGTATAGGTGTACACTGTGACTAACCCCAGCGAGCCTTGCAGTTAGAAAGCTCTCAGTGTTTGAAGGTGTTGAAGCAAAGTGTCCTGGATGATGCACGCATCAATCTGGATAAAAAACATGTTTGGACTAAATCTAAGAATCAAAACCAAACCGTGATAAATTGATAACTCTTATAACTAAATTAGTAAACATCACATACCTCCTTCTTTGGGTAGAAGAAAACTTCCTGAGAATCATATGGACTGGACAGCTAACAGTTCCAGAGGGAGTCCAAATTTTAGTAATTTGTCAATATTAAATTAAAAGCACTGTGCAAGTATTAGTTAGTATGGAGATGTTGGGGGGGGGGGGAGATAAGCTAAAAGTTTTAACACCCACAGGAACATCTCAGATATTTCTATTAGCACGTTTTACTGCCAGAAATAAGTCATGACATTTATTTTCCTTTGCTGTTAAATTGTGGTAAAATTGTAAAACAAATATTCTAATCTGATCACTGACAAAGCCATAAAATTAAACGGCAGTCTGCAGAGAGAAATATGTCTTAATTACCTTAATTAAGGCAAGATAGTACTCTACATACATTCATTTTGGAGCCACCTAATGTACTGATTATCGTATAAATCAACCTTTAAATGCGGATCAGGCTTTTCTATTACATTAGTTTGTGGATAAACCACTGCTACAGTGAGTCTGCGCTCCACTGAATACTATTGCTGACCCTCTTTACTGTATTCTCAAAGAAGAACCTGAAAGAGGCTGCATAAAATTTGGAATACAAAACATGACTTTCACATATTGTTACTACTTCACTTCCAGATATTGATTGAGGTAATTTTATGGCTTTATAAACAACCGCATAATCATTTCCTAATCATAATTAGTAGCCATCACAAAGAGCCTTTATAGTCTTCCTTGTGCATTAGTTACACAATTCTGTGAGAAATTTAAGGGGCATGCTGACTAATACAGCAGTCTTCCAGCACATGAGGTACTATCAGATAACTACTCTCAATCCCTATTGACAAGAATGTATATAGTTTTTAGAGTCAGTCAGAAGTCTATATACAGATCTCTCATAGAACTAGTCAGTTTCCCATAGCATACATCACATTTATGCAGAATTTATGATAATCTATTGTTTTTCCCTGCAGAAAGATGAACTTCTGTTATAATAAGGCGCATACCCATGAAGTTTTTTTAAATTTCTTGATGGTGTTTCCCCTTCTTTGATTGGAACATGTTTGAAAAAAATCTAATGATCATTACAACAATCCCACTAATAACTGTCGAAACACAGCTTAATTTCATGGGAAAATATATTTTAAAAATATTTAAGGTAATGGAGAAAAGCAATAAGGAAACCAAAGTTTTCTCAATAAAACATATCACTAATAAACTAAGTCTGAAAAACAGACCACTCTAACTAAAAGCTCTGAAGGGACATGATGAGCTGCTATTAAATTTTGATACATTGGATGTTAATTGCTTTTTATCTGTTGTGTCTAACCTGAAATTTTAATAAAATATTGTTTTCTAAATTTCCTTGGACTGTTGCTAGTAAAGTATATAGTACTCAACATGACTTCTTTCATTTCTAGAAGACAAGAGTTCAACCAGAATAGTGGCAACAATCTCTGTTTGTTCCTGTCTGCTCAGGGGAACTGTTTCTAATTGATCTGGCATGGAATTTAGTTGGAGATGTGTATGCTGCAACCTAAGCACAGTCCCTGTATGCTTTGTAAAGTGATCAACATATGGGCCTTATTTGAAACATTTGAGGTTTCCAACCATTAACCTCGGCTAAACTGAGCTGTAAATTCAGCTCAAATGTAAATAGCCTAACGACTGCATAGTCATTTTTATTTAGAGAGTATGTGCCTATTCCTAATCAATAAAGCTAGTGGCCAATTATATTTTGAAGCTTGATATAAAGCTAAAATGATCTAGGAATGTATATTGTAAAAATAACAAGGTCAGTACATTCTACAGATATTTTCAACTGATGACTTTTTTTTATTTTTGTAAAACAATGAAGTGAGGAGGAAAAATGCTCAGAACTATTTCTATATAGAACTATATTTTTAAAAGCACTCTACTGTTATTATAGATATTTAATTAAGGAAGCTCAGCTAAACTAAAAGAAATGTTGTTTGAAGTTCCTACTTATAGAAAAGTTATAGAAAATAATGAATTTACTACCATTCATTTAGTGAAAGGATCAATTATCAATTTTAACCCCAAAATTCTAAAGATTGATGTCTATTTCTAAATATTAAATGTATAGCTATTCTCTGTTATAGTTAATAGCACTAAGTTATGAATGCTGATGGCCTTCTTGTGCAGCATTAAATTGCCTTGAAAAAGATACAGTTTCTTTAATTAAAAAAGCTGCACTGAACTAATCCCTCTAGCTGCAAAAAGAAAAGTTTTAGCAATCTCTTTCTGCTCTGGGAGAGAAAAGCAGACAATACCATAACAGATCAGAAACATAAGCTATAGTGTGCAGCCAGGAGCACAGCAGGGAACTGAATACTGCTCCGACTGTGTCATTTTTTAATCCCCCATCCCAGTTTTCCCCGTCTGACCTCATGCTGAGATGAAGTTATCACAGAAGACAGCTTTACTCTCACCAATGAATCCAACCCTGGATCTGTATTATCCTCAGCAGATCAAAACACCGCTTTCATCAAATAGCATTATCTGCATAAAAGGCATGCAATTGCCTGATAATTTCACCCAAACTATGCTATTCATTTAAAGGACAAGGAGAGAAATGTAATTCAATCCTCCCCCCACCCATGGAAAAGCTAACTTATACTTCACTCATGGGAACTTTTCTTCTTTTAACACAAGATCCCAAGAAGAGCGCCATTAAAAGTCCCCCTAGTTTGCGATTAATTGTTGAAGCACCTCTGTGCAGCTTGAGTGACAAAAGTATAAACTATGCAGAAAACTGGCAATGAAAATTCACAAAGCTTGCTATAGCTATGATACTGATTCCATTAGCCATGCTTCCACTAAACCTAATAATCAAATCACACATGGCATAATTTTAGAAGCCTAAAAATAAGCACCAGCTAAAGATATTTGCAGGAGAAAGTGAATGGTATGGCCTTCCAAATAAATAGAAATTTTAGTTCTTATCACTTTTATTTATCTTGGAAATGAGGCACCATAAGATCCAGAAATGTAATATATAAAACTTATATGCATGAATATTAAGAACACATGATAGTTTTTTGTCTTTTAGAAATGGAAGCACATGATGGTGTGATGCAAAGATTTTACTGGCATGCATTACAAGTGGAATGAGTTAGATAGGTTATTCCAAAAGAATGGCAATACAACTGCTATGTATTCTTACACATATTCTACAGAAAAATGAAAGATTTTTTTGAAGTATTATTTTTCATATCCCTCTGGCTCTGAAGCATGGCTGGCTTAGTAGTATGTTTTTCCCACTTTAGGCCTCTAAGGCAAAGAAAAATGATAACTAATGCATTTTAGAAACTTCTAAAAAAATCCTAAATCGTTTTTCCATACATATTTGTGTCACAGTATAAATGTCCACTTTGCTGTGACGTACTGAGGCTAGAAATATGTTTCTTACTTTATTGGCAATGAGGTCCCTGTTTTACAAATGGTATTAATCTCAGAAATGTCCAAAGCTAGAAGCAAATGCTTTGTTGTGTGGGCGGGATAGGAATCTCCAATCCCTCTGCAATGGTATAACACTCTTCTTATGTCATGAGGCTGTGAACATTAAACCTGTCACTCATTCTGGACTGAATATTTCCTAGCCTATGACCTCAAATCAATTAATTGTTTAAATGATGTTTGGTGTGAATAAGAAAACTTTTTTTCTGGCTGGGCTTTGATTTTTTTTAACTGGCAGTTCTTTGAAGTTGCTCAGAGGATTGGAATGCTAGAAGTAGTCTCAGAGGAGGTAGATTAGTGGGCAAAGTGCAGGTGAGGCACTCAAAGATGCATGATAAATTTATCACATGGATACAAACACTATATAGATGTGTGTGTATTACACACTCTGTAATACATAAAATCAGATTTTACAAAATTCCAATTGATCCCAAATGCCTTTGTGTTTTCTCAGGCTGAGGGTAGACTGTATTACTTGCACCTATTTTATAAAAGGTTTGGATGTTCCCCATAATCTTTGCAAAATTAATGTACACACACAAACACAAATGAACACCCCTTTTTCCCCCAAGGCATTTCTTACTTTCTAAGGGAAAACTTCTTTACCCTATCTTAAACTGTGGGATAATTCAAGTAAGCTCAATAGGAGCTGGAACTCTGTTTCTAAACAGTATTTCACTGTAGATTGTGAGGTTATAATGGGTTTCTATTATAATGGAAGATAGCTCCTTATTGAATGACATCATTTGTTTTTACAAGATATACTGATAGGCTAGGGCAATCAGACCAAGTTGTGTGTGTCAAGGAAATAGCATTACTAAGGGTTATTAAAATTCCCATGTGAGTGACCTATTATGTTCCTGTTAATATCCTAATGTGTGGTACTCAACATATTGTTAATGATTTAGGACCCCGTGCTTCCCTTCCATTTATGAAGTGGAGGGTAGCAGACCCATCTGGGGATGGGGGAGGATATAGAAGAAGGAGACTGCCAGTTCAGCACTATGCTCCCCCTTCTCCCAGACTTCAAAGAGACTCCCCTACTAGTACTTTGTGGGGCTGGAGATCTGTGGAGTGTTTGGAGCAGAGCTCAACACAGGCAGAGGAGGAATCATTCTGCCCTTCTTTGACTAGGAATAAGAGTGTATATTGGTACCTGTGTTACTGCTATATGAAACAGTAGTAACTGGGACTTTGTATCTGCACTCTCCACTTTGAGGAGAGCTGGTTCAGGGCATCTTGCCAATGGCAGGGAAAGAAGGGTGGGTTAGAGCAGGAGTTCTCAACCCTTTTCTTTCTGAGGCCCTCCCAACATGCTATAAAAACTCTACAGCCCAGCTGCACCACAACAACTGTTTTTCTGCACATGGGCAATGGGTATCATAGGCTGGGGGAGGCTGAGCCTCCCCAAACAGCCTGATGTGGCCCTCCCCACGCTCCGCCCCCAGGAGTACTGTGAGTTCCTGCTCTTTCGTGGCTCAGGCTGAGGCTAGGCTGGGGCCAGATGGCCTGCCGCCAGAACTTGGGGAGGTTAGGACTGGTTCCTGCCTGGCGCTCTGGTTGGGGGCACTGCAGTGGCGCCACCCGCCCAGTGCTCTGGGGCTGGAGTTGGGGTCACTGTGGCGGCACCACTCACCCCACACTCTGAGGCTGGGGTTAGGGGCGCTGCGGCTGTACCACCCATCCTGTGCTTCGGGGGATGGGTACAGGGGCACTGGCCTGGGGCAGGGGAGCCAGCGGGGGAGGGGGCAGAAGAGCAGGGGATAGGGGAAGGACCTCGGGCAGAAGGGGAGGGGGAGGGGACTAGCTTCCCCCAACTGCCAGTTCACCCATTGCCCATGTTTCTGCATATAAAACCCAGGGCCGGTGTTAGGGGGTAGCAAAGAGGGGAATTGCCTGGGGCCCCACACCATAGGGGGCACCGTGAAGCTAAGTTGCTCAGGCTTGGGTGTTGGGGCTCAGGGCCCCGGGCTGCAGGTCTCGTGTGGCGGGACTTCGGCTTTCTGCCCTGGGCCCTAGTGAGTCTAATGCCAGACACGCTTGGTGGACCCCCTGAAACCTGCTCCTGGTCCCCAGGGGGCCCCAGACCCCTGGTTAGAAGAGCGGGGGGAGGTTCAGTTCCTCTGTGGAAATGGATTTTTCCTGCAAAAGCCATTGATTCCAATGGCCCAACTTGTATGGAGATATTTCTGCAGAATTTGAGGAAGGAGGGAATGATGCAGCAAAGTAGGCACTCTCTCTTGTTTTCTTCATCTCTACCACAGAGGTGAGAGGAAATTATATGTAATCTTCCACTCCACCACCAACGCTACTCTTCCTCCATTCCCAGCTCCATGCATGAATAATCCTTCCAAAACCAGTTCACCAAGCCACCATTCTTTCTTCATTCAAGTAATTTATTAAAATCAGCTTCTGCTACAACCACAAGTAGAAAGTTTGTAACTTTACTTATATACACTCAAATAAATACACTTGTATAAATTATCCCGGATTTTCCAGTCTGTCCTTTCTGCTGTGTGTCTACCTTCTAGACTTTACATTCTTTGGGGGCAGGGACAGTCTTTGTTTTTCTGTATTGTGTACAATACCTTGCACATTGTCACTTTGAAATAATAACCCATCCACATTATTTAAATGTAATTTAAATATTACATTTCAATAGTATATTTCATTTAGTAAGAAACCTATTTAAATAAATATCAAGCTGGGTTACAAGACTGAATTTTAGATGTGAACTGCACTGAACTTGAAGATTTTAAATCATTAAGGGCCACATACTGGTTAAATTTTTTATGCAAAACTTCAACTGACATCAGTGGGAATTACATACATGGAAAAATGTGTAGCCTAACTGACAAATTCTGCATTCAAATAAAAGTTTTAAACAAAGTTATTTCAATTACCTGCAGTGACCTGAGTTCAGGAGTCTATGGCTTTTGCCTTGCATTCAAATCCATGCAGGTGTATGTGGTGCCCATAGGGAGGAGCTCCCAATGGCTTTAAAGGAATTTTGTGCAAATATAGGAACATGCCCATGTGAATCAAGTTGTAGAATCAGAGCTTATGTTTCTGTACTCACAGTAGATAATACCATATACACATGAAAGCAAAAGAAGTGAAGCTCCTGAGATGAGTTAAAGGAGATAATGTCCAGTTACAATGATATTTTTAAAAGAAATTTGCTCATCTTCCATACTAACAGCTTAGATTAAAACTGACAGAATTTAAAAAAAATCCAATTTACTTTTCACCATATAGTCATTTTACCTACTCTTTGCACTTTCATTGAGCATTTTACTCTTCTATATTCAGTAATGTGTATATTATTACAAGTGATGTCAGATGACCCAAAGCTTTTGGATAGGCATCTTTTTGTATTTTAAGGAATCTAAATACATAAAAATGAAACAACATGAAATGGACAATGAAAACAAAAAACATCAGTTTCACTTTTGGTTTTAATCAGTTCCAATTGCCAGTTCTCAAGCTCCTGGATAATATTGCAACTTTTATGTTACCAACCCTCGCAGGCAATGTTTAAATCTGAGCCTCTGATTCTGCAGAATTCCCACTGACTTCAATGGGATCACGGAATATTGAACTCACTAAAAATGTTTTTAAAAAGAAGTAAATATTGATATTAGGAGTTTTAAATCTATGTTTGGGGACTAACCAACCAAATACTTCTGCTGTGTTTGTGATATCATAGAATTGTGGATTCAGGGCTGAGAATGAAATCCTAAACCATGTCTACACTACAAATGCTTTGCCACTACACTGGCAGAGCCCCCAACTCTAGACACTGGGACCAGGACTATACTATAAATTTACATTGGTGTAACTACATCACTCAGGGGTGTGAATAATCCACCCCAGCATGATGAAGTTATACCGACCTAATCCCTGATGTAGACAGCACTATGTCAATGGGAGATCATCTCCCATCGACACAGCTACTGCCTCCGGTGGAGGTGGATTAACTACACCGATAGGAGAAGCGCTCCCGTTGGCATAGTAGCATCTTCACTGAAGTGCAACAGTGGCGCAGCCAGCTGTGCCGCTGCAATATTGTAAGCGTAGAACTGCCTTGGGTATGCTGACAGAGTTTTTCTGTTGGCATAGTAACAGCACCTCTCCAGTGACATTAGCTAGGGCAGAGACAAGGTAGGTGAGGTAATATCTTTTCTTGGACCAATTTCTGTAGATGAAAGTACAAGCTTTCAAGCTGCACAGAACTCTTCCTCAGGTCTGGGGAAGGAAATCAGTGTGCCTGAGCTAAACAGAAATTGGGACAGGCTGTTAAACATAAGTCACTTAAGTCGAAATAGGCAATTGAGGGTTAGATTGTAAAGAGTTTACACATGCTGTAGTAGACCATTTAAAATGAAGTAGGTGATTAAGGGTTAGCAGACAGTGGGATGAGTTACAAACTGCAAACAAATCAGCTATGTTGACAAAAGCATAGCTGCATCCACACTGGGGTTTTTTGCAGGCATAGCCATGTCATCAAAGGGGTATGAGTTTTTTCACATCCCTGATCCACATAGCTAGGCTGACAAAACATTCTAGTGTAGACCTGGCCCTAGAAACCATTAGACCCTAATTCAGCAAAGCACTAAAGGCTGTGCGTAAGTGCTTTACTGAATCAGGGTCTAACCCTCTGGCATCTGGTTCTAGGACCACCAGTTTTACCATTCCCCCTCCCTGAAATAGTGCAAACTTTTATGGGAGCCTCAAGATAGAATTCCGAGAGGATTTCCATCCTTCCTCCCTTATATTCACAATCTCCCATGCAGATTACTCATCAGAATAATGAGGTATTTGGAGATGAATCAAATACTTACAATCAGGCTGTTGTGTCCATTTCTTAGATTGCCCGATGTCTTTCTCTACACCCAGGGAGTGTTTTTTTGGCAGGACAATTTATTTATTTTATATCCTAGAATTTATCTGAGTATAAAAATAAGATGAATTATATGGATTTTTGGATTAGCTGAGTCTGACATCATAGATTTTCCCAGTTTTGAATCCTTCCTCCAAGGAAGAAGTTGATTGTCAAAAAGGGATCATATCAGGGAGACTTGCCACCTTGGTTTCCTTACTCCTGAAAGCTCACATTTTACTTTTGGAAGAAAAGTATTTGGATATTCAGGCTATATTTAATTTTTTTTCCTGATCTCCAAAATTTAGTATTAAATGTTTATCCCTCGCCCCTCCCCCCAATATCCTCCCTGTATTACTGAGTCATGGTGGGAGAAACTGGTTGAGAGAATTGATATGGTAGGTCTTCAATTCTCAATTGCTCATCTAATTATTTTGGGGGATTTTAATGCTCACATAGGTCCTCCAATGAACTCAATATCAGGGGAAGAAAACAGTGAGGAGGAACCGCCTCCTCGAAACTCTAGAGATCAGGTGGTTAACATCTCTGGACAAAAATAAAGGCTTTATTAGATAAATTTAATTAGATACCTGTAAACAGAAGTAGCGTGGGAGATAGAGTAGGATGTTTTACCTCTAATTCATCAACTGGTGGTAGTATTATTGATTATTATTCATATAATTAATTAGTCCTTCTATAGGAATTTCTCTATACTTTCTCGCCTGGATAGTGACCATCAACCTGTCTCTATAATTATAATTTTAGAGAGAGTTTTATTTCTGATGGCTTAATTACCCGTTTGGAACAACATTGTTGCAAAAGACTAAAATGGACCCCAGCCAGTCATGACAAATTATCTAGGAGATTGGAGGACACTGATGTTAGATTTCTTAGAGATGTAAGTCCGAGAATTCCTCTGAATTTTGTGAATCATAGGAGTTGCTGCTGAAGTCCTTACAACCACTTGTCTCTAAAGAAATAGATTTTGGTTTTAATTATTCCAGACATACTTTCAAAGATAAAGTACTTGGTTTGATGTGGACTGCGTGAAGGAAAAGTCTGCTCTAGTGCATATAGCTAACACGGTACAATGCAATCCCTCTCCTAATTTACTTCAGCAGCTGCCAGAAGTATCATAAAACCAAGAATATCTTAGATCCTATGGAAGAATTTTAAAGCAGCAGCTAAAACTTCTTCCTTGTTTTGGAAGATGGTGGCCTTAGGCTTTGATAAATATATTCCAGTTGAGGAACTCCATATTAATGATGAAGCCTGTGTGACGATGTGTGTGATGTTGCACCCCATAAGGCTTCAGAGAAATATGCTTATGAATGTATATATGATATAACTGGAATATGTTTTATGCTACATATGCCATGTAACAGATCTATGTAAAGGTTCTGATCTACTGAATATATTCATCCTATTTGTATGCGTGTGTCGTTGTATTCGAAGTTATGAATATTGGCTTTGTACTTGCTTGATTTCTAAGTAGCCTTAGTAAAGCATTTGGTCAGCTTCTTGAGAAAGGAATGTGCAAATTAAGTGCCCAATCAAGAAACACTTAAAGGACAATGAATCTTGGAAGGCTCCAATCACATAAGAAGTCCACCTGAGGACGTTCAGGGTAGCATGTAAACAATGGCTGCTGCCTGTAAAAACTGAGTCATGCATGGACATGTGACTTGACCATGTGACTCCAAAGCTCCATCTTGGAGCTGGACTTTGCATAGGAGGGAGGAGGGGGTCTCCACCCTAAAGAGAAAGTCTATTTAAACCCCTGGGAAACCCCTCCATTTTGTCTTCAGCTGGCTTAAGAGATAGCCTCTCCTACCCCAAGGATATCTGAAAGAAACTGGAACAAAGGACAGTAACTACAGGGAGTGTGAGTGATTGCTGGACCCAACTAGAAGGAGACTAGTCTGTAAAAGGAAGCTTATTGGAATTCCTCTGAGAGTGAGGTTTTTAATCTGTATTCAGTTTTCTTACTGTATTAGACATAGACTTGCATGTTCTATTTTATTTTGCTTGGTAATTCACTTTGTTCTGACTGTCACTACTTGGAACCACATAAATCCTACTTTCTGTATTTAAAAACATCACTTTTTACTTATTAATTAACCCAGAGTATGTATTAATACCTGGGGGGGAGGGGAGCAAACAGCTGTGCATATCTCTCTATCAGTGTTATAGAGGGCAAACAATTTATGAGTTTACCCTGTATAAGCTTTATATGAGGTAAAATGGATTTATTTGGGACTCCCTTTGGGAGTTGGCATCTGAGTGTTAAAGACAGGAACACTTCTTAAGTTGCTTTCAGTTAAGTCTGCAGCTTTGGGGCTCCTGTTCAGACCCTGGGTCTATGTTGAAGCAGACTGGCATGTCTGGCTCAACAAGACAGAGTGCTGGACTCCCAAGCTCGCAGGGAAAGCAGGGACAGAAGTAGTCTTGGCACATCAGTTGGCAGCTCCCAGGGGGTTTCTATGAACCAACCCGTCACAGCCTGGATAGCACATTTTGGCCAAGTCTTTAATGATTCCTCCCAACCACATTTTTTTGATCTAATTGCAGCATGGGTGATCCACTCTGAAAGTTAGGAAGTTTTTCCTAACGTCCAACCTAAATCGCCCTTGCTGCAATTTAAGCCCATTGCTTTTTGACCTATTCTTAGAGGTTAAGAACAACAATTTTTCTCCCTCTTCCTTGTAACAACATTTTATGTACTTGAAAACTGTTATCATGTGCCCTCTCAGTCTTCTCTTCTTCATCATTCAGGCCATTTGTGCCCTTATCATAAAAAATTAAAACAAAAAAAACCCTTAGATCTGCTCAAGGGGGGCTGAGTTTTACCCTCTTATATAGTGGGAATAGAGTTGCCCCAGTGCTAAGAATTTTTAATCCAAAATATCTCAGTGGCTCTATGGGGCTGAATTTAGGTTTAGAGGCCATATTTTGTCCTTAAAGATCATTCAAAATATTTTTTTGAGGAAACTTAATTCTCCCAAATTCCACTCCACCTCATTTTTATGTGCCAAGGGGAGGGGATGTTTTTTTCTGCAAATTGTAGAGTTTGTATCGCTTTTCTTAAATTTTGGCCTAAAATCTGCATTCTTCCAGATTATAGATTGCCCTGTTTTTGTCTTCAGGAGATGAAGGGACAACCATTTCATTAGAGCTAGGTTGCTTATTCTATTACTCACTCACTATAGTATCTTTTAATCAACACAATCAATTACTTAAACAGAGACTGACAGATATTACCCAACAAGAAGATATGACTATAATTCATGATTCTAAGTTTGCCTTTTAGTTTTCTACTTTGAAGATGGCCCATGTTTTTGAACCATATTTGAAGATTTATCAAATTCTCATTTATGTAAGGCATATTTACAGTTAAGATTCCAAACCATGGAAACTGCTGTCCTGAAAGGTAGATATAGAAAAGTTCCTTCACATCTTCATTTTTGCCCATGTAAATCTGAATTATTGGAAGCTCTACTTCATTATCTTTTGTATTGTAGAATTTTCCAGCTTCTGAGAGCATGCTGGATTTTACCTCCCTGGTATAAAAAAGAATCTTTATCACCATCTTAAGAGATAATGTTTTTAGTATTTTCTCAAATCCCAGTAGTAATTAAATCAGTGATAATTTTTGCCCTTTTAGCATTGTGCTGAAGAAGAGCATTTTTATTAAGTTCCGATTGACATTTTAATGTATTATATGCAGAGGCGGATTAGCCACTGGGCCATGCCCAGGGGCCTTGGCCAATTGGGGGCCCCCCAGAAAAATGGGCACCCACCCGCCCAGGGTTCCTGCCGGGGATCGGGGTGCTGCGGCTTGGGAAGAGGGGTTGGACCAAAGGAGAAGTGGGGAGTAGCAGTGGTTTCTATGCAGTAGTCCTTACTTAGGCAAGTCTATGGGACTATTCACAAGAGTAAGGATTTGTAAAAGGGGGCTGTTAGGCGATAGATTTAGGAGGAATTGATTTGAAATTGTATTTCAAAGCACAACTGCTTTTGTAACATTTTAATGTACACAGCTGCAATTCACCTTTCAAAAACAATCAGCAGAAGAAGAAAATTTGTGAAACCCTTTATATATTTATATCAGACAATTACAACTTTTCTGTTTTTCTCTCATCAGATTAAAGAAATGGTAAAAGAAATAGGTATCCAAGGATGTCCCATGTGTTCAAGGATAGTTGCAGCCCTGCTTGTAGCTGCGAAACATTCTTACCATTATAGAATAGAAAAGTCTCAAATAAACTTAGAATAATAAAATTGTAACATGTGGCAAAAGAAATTCTATCACTGAAACTAGGGAAACTGCAAAATAAGGCTGATGGTGTTTCTGAGAAAAGTGAAATCAATAACAGTAAAGAATTCACATACCATTTTCTGTTGTATTTGTATATTTGGATGTCAATGGTATATGTTTATGCTGACTGATTTTTAGTTCTGTGATGTATTTAGGACTTCTATTTTACATATGCATTAGAATTAATTTATTACCTGAGAAAATAAAAGATGTAGCTGCGGGTGATAACTCATGTATAAATGATGTGTTGGACTACAACAACATCTAAAAAAATGACATTAAAAGAATGTAAGATTGCAGTGTTAAGCACTCAAAAGTGAGGAAATGCCATATAACCTTAACTTGGCTTTTTTGTGCATATGTATTATGATTAAGGCCCTACTTGAATTGTGGGATGATTGTCAAAATATTGCGGCTGAGTTGCAGATAAGCCATGGAAAATTGTGGAAAAATAATAATGGACCTTATTATTTGCAGTAATAAAATCCATTATTATTTTTCTGCAATTTTCCAATGTCGTCCACCCGGGCTTGAGAGCAGGGGTGCGAGGGTGACAGCGGGAACACAGGACTGACAGAGGGGGTTCCCACTGTTGGCTGCTCGGGCCTGAGAGCAGGGACCTGGGGCTGAGAGTGGGAATAAGGGGCTGAGAGGGGTGCCTCCCGCTGTTGGCCTCCCGGGGACTGAGAGCAGGGTCTCCTGCTGTTGGCTTCCCGGGACTGACAGCAGTCACATGGGCCTCATACACGGTGGAGTTCCCACTATCAAAATTTCTGTGGAAGCCTAATATTGCAGCATCTGCAATATCGCAAGTTAAATAGGGCATTAATTATGATACAGTCTTTAATTACATGATCATGTAATATTTTTTCCACAGGTCCCCAGCCTCATTCAGTGAATATATTTGTTCATTCTCCTCATTCAGTGTGTGACTCCTGGTCTTATTTATTGCTCACCATTAAAAGCTTGCACTGAAGTCTGAGTACTTCATGAACATTAATGAATTTATCTTTCTGACACCACTGAGAGAGTAGATGGTATTTTTATCCCCATTTTACACATGGGGAACTGAGGCACAGAGATATTAAGGCCAACATTATCAAAAGTGTCCACTAATTTTGAGTGTCCAACTTGAGATTCCTCAGACCTAAGTTTTCAGAGTACTTATAGAACACTTATGTTCTAAATAAAGCTCCAACTGAGAGCAGTTAAAGTTGTGAGTACTCCGCACTTTTGCAAATCTGGCCCAGAATCGCAGTACCCAGAAAATGAGGAACACACAATTAGTGGCCAACTGTGAACATTTTTGCCCAACATCACATAGGAACTCTGTGGCAAAGGCAGGGTCAGAGTCGAACGTACCAGGTGGAACTGAATGGCCTCACGACCATCTTTTCTTTCTCTTCCTGCAGTCGCCTGCCTCATTCACTACCCATCTTTCAATGTATACAGCGAATGAGATGGGGTCATACAGACTACATCCTCATTCAGTACAGAACCCTGAGTTATTTACAGAGCACTGAATGAGGCAACAGATGCCGTGGAAAAAATATTATGATGTAATTTAAGGTTCTATCACAATGACTAAACACAACAATGCAGAAATAAGGTTCTGCGACCTCAGTTTTGGCATTTCTGAACTTTAGGAGTTAATATTGTAACCTTAACACTTTTTCAATGTCATTTTTAGATACAATTTCTTAATTAAAATCACATACCTGAATACCAGAAATGTATCACATGGAAACCAAACTGACCCCCAACTTCAGTTATTAGCAGCACAGACCTCTATCACTTGAGCTAATGCAAGGAGTGGTAGCAGTAGTAGGCTGTTATCTCGTATGTGACATCCTTACCCCCCTCTGCTCCAATTCACCCATCCCAGCTCCTGCCTTCATCCTCCTCTGTTCCTTTCCACACCTTGTCTCACTTGCTCCTCACCCCCTCTGGCTCTTACAACTCCTTCTCTCCTCCCACATACCTCACACCTCTACTTTTGAGTAAAGTTGTTTCCTCTTCCTATTCTTCCTGCCTGGGCACCAGCAGGGGGATCATTGAGAGTACAGGACAGACAATCTCCCTGATTTCAGATCTTGTGCCCAGCACCATAGTGGCCCTCAGAATTCAGGAGGAGCAATTGCAGGGAAAAGCCTGCTCAGCCCCTGAAGCACTGTGATGGGGGCATCCTCAGTACATATGCAATATTCAGAGAACTTTGTTTCCAAAGCCTAACAAGCCTCTACTGAGTATACGCAACTGATTTTTTTCAAAAAGCGACAGAGTCCTGTGTCACCTTATAGACTAACAGACGTACTGGAGCATAAGCTTTCGTGGGTGAATACCCACTTCGTCAGATGAATGTCAGACATTCATCTGATGGAAGTGGGTATTCTCCCACAAAAGCTCATGCTCCAATATGTCTGTTAGTCTATAGGGTGCCACAGGACTCTCGCTTTTTACAGATCCAGACTAACACGGCTACCCCTCTGAAACTTGATTTTTTTTCCAGAGGCTTATAATTTGGCCAAATATGGGCAAATTTTTCCATGACACCTATGCAACCACCCTCTACTCTCCCACCCTGCCAAATTTTACATCCCTGCTCCAAAGCATGAGGATACCAGAGCCTCTGATCAAAACAGTTGTATTTTTTTTATCATGGCCAAAACAACTTATTTTCCATAATCACATTCTTGAAAATGACTACAATTTTTATTTTAAACTTTCAAAAAATAATAATAAAAGTTAACTTGACACAGACACTCACCATGGAAAATTTCAACCCAAATGGTTAAAATGTGGCAAAGTTATAAGCAACTGAAAACAAGGTCTTATAATAGAAAGTGTTGGACAACCTTAACTATGTGTGACGCTATCAGCTCGGCCCCTAATAAACATAAAATACCAAACCTATTATGAGCATGGACTAGTACTGATGCAATTGCATTGAACTTCCATAAACTATTCCTCTCAACAATTTGCAGTAGTATAGCTTATATAATGCTGAAAAGAGGAAAACTGCTCTTCCAGGGATAGCTAGGGATACCTTTGTTATAAGGGAACCCCCAGGATGGTGAAAAGCTGGTGTAGCTGGTTCACTGGCACCAACACCTCCCTCTTGGCATAGAAGGTTTGTCAGTACGGGGGCTGGAACACATAGTGCTCCAGCCAGTTCTTGGCTTGTTGAGTAGTCCTTATGGGATCACTGTAGACAGTGTGACTTGGAGCAGCTTAAGGGCTACTCTGAGGTTATGTCTGCACAGCAAAGAAATACCTGTGGTTGGCCCATGCCAGCTGCCTCAGGCTCAGGCTGTGGGGCTGTTTCATAGCTGTGTAGACTTCCAGGGTGAGGCTGGAGCCTGACCTCTGGGACCCTCCCATCCCACAGGATCTTAGAGCCCAGGTTCCAGCTCATGCCCGGAAATCTACACAGCAATGAAACAGTCCCACAGCCCAAGCGCTGTGAGCCCGAGTTCGCTGGCACAGGCCAGCCATGCATTTTTGTTATGGTATAGCCACACCTTAAGTTACTTCAGCCCCAATGTTCTCAGGACTGGCAGAATGGAAAAGTGACTTAGAGCTACTTTCCCCCTTCCTCGCAGCACCAAGCTGAGCTCAGTGAAAATGAGGACTTGGGCCACTGTGTTCTATTTTTAAATTGAGACTTTAGGGAAAGAACAAGAAACAGTCAGTTGTACTAAACTTTTTCACAAAAGTTATAGTTCTCTATACACAGGAAGCACATTTTTAACTAACTCTGTACAAAAGAAATGCTAATCAAGCTGCAGGAAAATAGCTGAGTGGTGGAATGTCATAAAAATAAGCATTTTTCTTGTGGTGTTTAATGTTAAACATTTGTTCTTGTTCTCTGTACAAAAATTGTTTTAATGTAGTGAAACGCAAGCTGGTTCAGCAGTGCTCATGATTGTTCCCAGACATTCTTACTTTTTCTTCTTAATGCATTTTCAAAGAATCTTAAAATTACCTGATTCCAGATTCTATTCCTGCTGAAGTCAGTGAAAGTTTTGTCATTTACTTCACTAGGAGCGTGCTCATGCCCCAGAAGAAAGATGGGATGGCTCAGATTTGTTACACTTTTGTTCAGAGGTGCCCCTTTCATGCGTTTCTTCAAGTTAAAGCAACTAGTAATTTTGGATAATGGATTTCAGCACTTTCTGTGTGTGTATATATATTTAGTAATGGCATTTATTGTTATTTCTATTAAAGTAGCACTAAAATGTGGTAGGTTCTGTACACAGCTAGAGAAAGACACCATACCTGCCCTAAAAAGAAGGAGGGAGGGGAAGCAGATGATGGGAGGAAAGGATACAATATACAGGTAGATAGGTTTGGGTGATGCATGGCACATGTATGGTTAGTTCTAAATTCGTTGTTTTTGTTTAATTTATTTTTGCAAAATCTATCCCAAACTGCTCTTTTATGTAGATGTAATGAGTTGTCTCATTTCTTTTTGGTATTGTTGCAGAAGCAAGTCTCCAGATAGAATCCAAATGTGGAGAGTATAATGTCTTGCAGGCCCATACAGGAAGGGTATTCTATCTATAAGGGAAGCATGGAAGCAGAGACAATTATGGGAGAAGTGGACAAATGTCAATATCATGGCCTGGCATACGAGTGTGGGGCAATCCCTGGTTCGTGTAGAGCCAGTTTAACTAACTCTGAACTACACCCTCATTCTCTCCCTCCAATGTGCTGGGGGCAGGTGGGCGTGTAATAGAGAGTTCTGGGCTCCATCAATCCCGACCACCATAATGGCCATCACAAACCAGGATAGTTTAGAGTAGTCACTAGGCTATAAACTATGCTAGATTTGCAGGCAACACTGAACTAACTCCAGGACTGGAAAGCTGTTTTCCAACTCAGCTCACCCAGCATTAGGATTGAATTGAAGTTTGGATGGGTTGGTATTAAGATTCTGCTTGTTGCCAGATCTCATCCTTGCCATAAAATACAATGAGTAACCTGTCTTTCAAAATTATAATACAAATTAATCAAATGATTATAATACAATTTGAAGACCGGAAGTAGTTGCAGGATTATAAAGATTTGCTACTCTAATATAAGGAGGTGGAAAAGGTATTTCTAGAGCAAATAACAGAAATATCCAAAACACAAGGCCTAGTAGTAATAGGGGACTTAACTATCCAAACATCTGTTGGAAAAGTAATATTGCAAAACACAAAATTTCCAATAGGTTCTAGGAATGTATTGGGGACAACTTTTTCTTTCAGAGAGTTGAGGAACTAACCTGGGATACAGCCATTTTAGACTTGAATCTGACCAATAGGAAGGAATTGGATGCAAATCTGAAGGTGAAGACAATGTGTGTGAAAGTGATCATGAAATGATAGATTTAGTGATTCTAAGAAAAGCAAAGAGAGAGCGTGACAGAATAAAGACAATGGACTTCATAAAGCATACTGTAACAAATGCAGAAACTGATACGTAAGGTCCAATGGGAAGAAAATCTAAGGGAAAAAGGAGTTCAGGTGAGCTGGCAATTTCTCAGGGAGATAATGTTGAAGGCACCAAAGCAAACTATCCCGACGAGAAGGAAAGATAGGAAGAATACTAAGAGGACAATATGGCTCCATCAGGAGCTCGTTAATGACCTAAAAATCAAAAAAAGAATCCTACAAACTGGAATACTAAAGAATAGCACAAGTGTGTTGGGACAAAATCAGAAAGGCTAAAGCACAAAACAAGTTACGTCTAGAAAGGCAATATATAAGGCAATAAGAAGAGTTAGATATTGCACTTACAAATGCAAGCATGCAAAAGAGACAATGGGAAGTTCTCAGTTTTATCATGTCATATGTCTAATTTGAGCATAGATGTAAACCTGAACTCATTGCAACTGTTGATGCCCTACACCCATTCTGTCAACCTACAAATAACAACAAAAAGGATTACAGGAGATGAGAACTCTTTTTGTGATTATGGTTACATCTATATGTTTTCACCTTGTTCTCTTTTGTTTATGGGTATTGTGCCACACTGAAAGTTGTACATGTTAAAACAATGCAGAAAAATATTAAAGCAAGAGCACTAAGATGAGGAAGATTTTCCACTCATCTGAAAATGATTTGTAAAACAAAAGGTTTCTCATATGGCTGAATTTAAGAGTTCAGCTTAAGTGAACGTAAATGGAGTTTAGTTGGAAATGTCAAGCCTTTATTTCCCTGAACAGTTCCTGAAACATAAAAGGCCACATCCTACAGTAAATCAGCATAGCTCCAGTGATTTCAATTTACACAGGCTGAGGATCTGACCCAATATATTCTAGGAGCTGCTTTTCTAAATAGTTGAACAAACTACTATTAGAATGTTGAAAAAAACAAAAAGGCATGCTATTTATTTTAATTGCCTGAGCAAAAACTCGCTTAAAATTTTTTTTGCCCTCCCACAAGCATGTTTCGCCAAGTTGATGGGAAAGGAATAGTCATTTCTCTATACTGGAACATTCATTTGCAATTGTGAGCCTTTCCATCGATGCATTAATAACATTTATAATTTAATATATATATCAATTTTATATTAAATATTTTACTTGTATTTGATTCATACTGTACACAGATACTTGCAATGTATGTCTTTTTAAGAATATTTTAAATGAATAATTAAAAATCACTCACTTGTATAAAAAAGTATCACAGTATTAGTCTATAGTAACTGTCTAAAACATACAGATTACAGTTGTGTAACTGTAGTTTTTGGCCTATTACTGTGGAAATGTTGTAGGGGGTCCCTTTTTATTTTTAAATAAAGGTCAGCAAATTTAGGTGTTTTCTGGCCCCATTTTCAGCAGAAAAATATCCTTTTTGGGGATTTCTTCCATTAGCAGGAGTATCAGCAGTGATTCTCCCCTAATAGAAGCATGGGCTCACTAACAGCAGCTTCCGAATCCACTGCCTTCATGGGCTCCTGCTCCCTCATGCCTTCTTCTGGCATCTGGTATGAGCTGGCTCAAAAGTACTCTAGCTGCTGCCCATTAGTGCAACTCTGGCAGACAGAGAAGGAAACCCTCACTAGTTCAAGATGATCCTCTCCCTTTATTTCTTATATTGACCAGCTACCAGGTGTGTAAGAATTTTAGTTTAACTGAAATTTACTGGCTACATGTTGCTCTAACTTCAGCCATGCTTAAGATAACACTCTTGCCTCTATACCCTTATATCTACAAATCTATATTTACCTATTGTACCTACTTATATGTGGCACTATCAACAGCTACATACATACACCTCTACCCCGATATAACGCAACCCGATATAACATGAATTCGGATATAACGCGGTAAAGCAGTGCTCCGGGGGGGGGGGGGGGGGGGGGGGCGGAGCTGCGCACTCCGGTGGATCAAAGCAAGTTCAATATAACGCGGTTTCACCTATAACGCAGTAAGTTTTTTTGGCTCCCGAGGACAGCGTTATATCGAGGTAGAGGTGTATATTGTCAGCGCTCAATCAAATAGACGTTTTGGTGCTTTGTAGCTTAAAGGGCCACAATCAACAAAATCTTATATTACCAACAAACACGTCTTTATCTATACTACTAACATCACTTTGGATTTTTAAAATTCTTTAGCTTTTGATAATCTAATGTTCTTGTCATTATTTATATACTTTTTTTTCCTGTTTGTATTTCTCACAACTTGGACAGTCAAAGTTAACGAAGACAGCTGAACTTTCAGTTTTTTTCTTAAGCAATGTTTGGGTCTTAAACATACTGGCAGAACATTTCTTTTAAGAACAAATATTTTCATTGGAAGAGTAAGAAAAATGTGGAACTTTTTGATGGTCTTTGGTTTTATGAAAGCTTGTTTTTACAAAATAGATATTTTAGCCTAAATGATGTTGATTGTATCCTTAGGAACACATATATGCAATAGACTGCAAATGTAAAAAAATCTCCACATCTCCAAATATTACCACATTTATTTTAGGATTTTCACTAGATTATACGTGTTTTAATTTTGCTCCATTTTGCCACTCGTTTTCATGCTATTTCAGCTCTTGCTGCCCACAGAGATGTTTCCAACAGAGAACACCTTTTTGATGTATACGGTCATTTTAATTACAGTATCGTCCACTCAGTCATGCTCAGTGTCAGATTCTCTTTACCTTCTCCTCCCCCAGGGGGTAGCACCCATGAAGATGTGTTGAGACAAAAATCTTATTCTTGATCACTGGAAACTGAAGGTTGATCTTTAAGAACAACAGCCTAAATCTACGTGTCCTTTATTCTCTAATATACTAAATATATATTTTAAATGTATCAGTTACAATACACTTATGGATTCATGTGCCTCATTTTTTTTTGAATGTACAAATTTAGTTGACTAACATCTAAAGAGACATAACTGACATCATCAGCACTTAGGACAAATGCCTGATTTAATGTACCTGGTCAAAAGACTTAGGCTTTGTGAGACAAATGGGGAAAGCAAATTCAAGAACTGGGTGCACCCTCCACGGAAAACACACTGTCCCCAGACATTCAAATCTATGGATTATAAGTGAAATCACATCAGCTAATTTCAATTGTCACAACAATACACAGTAAGAAAGGTGGGTTTCTCTGGTAACTAGGATCCACCTACATACAGTTTAAAGATCAATAGCAAACCTTGAACTATACCTGAAAGAGAATATACAGCTAGGGTGATTTTTGGACCCTAGCTGAATATATTGTGTTATGCTCCCTGTCGCTAACAGTGCTAATAGACCACTGCATTCTGCATTTGACTTATCCTCTAAGAAGTGTTTTCAAGAGAAGCCCCATGTAGAGCATATTACAATCACTCAGTCTGTAGGTCACATAAGGTCCATATAAGAGAGAAACCTTCACAAGAGAATGATCATGTATACCAGTGATTTTCAACGTTTTTTCATTTGCCAACCCCTAAAATAATTTGAATAAAGGTGCGGACCCCTTTGGAAATCTTAGTCATAGTCTGTGGACCTCCAGATAGCAATGGACCACAGGTTGAAAATCACTGGTATTTACTGTTGCTAGAGGCCATAATAGAGTCAACAACTACTTGTGGTCAACAATATCAAAAGCTGCTGTTAGTTCTAAATTAATCAACCTGGATCATAGCTGACATTTGTCTGTTATCAGAAGACAACAATCTAGTCAATCAGTACAGTCTCTGTAACAAACATCTGTAAAAAAGAAAATTAGTGTTTTATGTATTAATGCAAGTTGGATCAAGCTTTAGAAGCAATTATTTCTGTATAAGTCAGTTCACTTCTCATGTTCAGTATTTGTAAGTTCAGGATTTGCAACGTATATGCTTTCTTTAAATATCTGTTTATTTTGCCTTTGTTAATTTTTCCTGTTATTTATAACTTGATTCCAAAATGATTTGGTAATAGGCACTGAGGGCCTTATCACATTCGCCTGTGGAAAAACCCTGGGGAAGACCAGGAAACAGTAGATCTCATTGTACCTGAAAAAGCGTGGCACAACTGTGAAGAGGCTCTGGTCACTATCCATCTCCCAATAGACATGTTCTCACTACTCCCTTCATATACCTTGGCTATTAAAGTTAATCAGTTCTCTCCTGGTCCCGACACCTCTTGGACCACCTGCACCTCCCCCAAACATGTGGAGATTACACATTAAGTAACAATCCAAATACCATACAGGAAGTCTGTGGCAGAGACAGAAGCTGAACCCACATCTCCTGACTCCCAATGTGGCACTTTTAGCACCAGACCAATCATCTTTTCCCACTTCAGCTACACAACATGGTGGTCATAGACCAAAACTCAAGCAGATGACTTTCTCACCACTAAGCAAAGGGCAGCTGGTAACTGCTCTCACTAGTGAGAGAACAGGAATAGAAGCTTACAGTTTATCATAAACTGAACTTGCTGCTGGTTGATGCATTTCATTTCATTCAGGTATATTTATGGCACTATATAAACGACTATTATTAATTATGATTATTTTTATAATACTGCAAACTCAAAAGGACACTAAACTATGAACATGGGTAATGCTGACAAATGTATATTTTTAAATGGCTGCACAGAAGCTACATATACAAGAACTTAACCATTAACAAAATACATTGTGGACAATCATATCAAACTTAACACATTTATAGAAAAACATTTTAAAAAGAAAAAAAAGTCCAAAGAAAAAAAGAAAGCAACCCTAATGCTTTTGTTTCATAACCCAAGTGTAAAAAACCTATATGAATTTATTAATTATGTGGGCCTGCATACAGGGATGAACAAATACATTATGTAATATGATCACACTAGACTCTTTTAAACTCACACCTTGCTATTCCACAGACCCCATGTTTTGCACGCACAACAGTGGTTTTGCCCCACTTCACAGCAAAAATATAGTAGCGGTATACTATATTGAGGTGCCACATTATTAAGACTTCATTATATTTACAAACTATACTGCAAGACATTTACACGCAACTATGAAGTATTATGAATAATTAAAACTAAGCTACAATTGTCAAATGAACAGAGTACATTTTATGATGCAGTATGCTTGCATTATTAAGTGTTTGTTTGCATACTCACTAATTCATAGAATTCAATCATTTGCTACGGTTCCCCCAGTCATTAGTGTGAAGTAGTAAAGTTGTATAGTATAATAATTTACAACCTTGTAATCCCTCACATTATTTCAGTGTGATGTTTACGGTTACATATACAGCTGAACTCTCTGCTTAATGTTTGCTTGGATTTCTATTAAGCTATTTATTTTCCTCATGAAAGACAAATATAGAATTAATTTATTTCAGACAATTTATCAGATAGGTGATGCACTCCTTTTACCCAACTTTGATATTATAAATGGAATTATTAACTTAGAACAATAATTTACTGTACTGCACCCAAGATAAGGGGTGGGGGAGGCTTGGGACATATATCAAAACCAAGAATACTAAGATAAAAAAGTCTATTATTTGGAAGTGGAATTTCAGTAAATTCTGTCCTATTTGGCAAGAATCAGTCTGTTTTTTAATAAGATGAACTAAATAGTTAAGTGTGGCCTTTTCTTTATGTGTTATTTAAGATGTTAATGGAGTATATCCACAATTCAGATAATTTAGTTTTAAATCACTTTCTCCCAGAACGATGCATGGTGAGTACTGTAGTATACAGGAAAGTCTTCTTACAGAACATGCATCAATTCAGTTTCCTTTTGAAGCATACTGCAAATGCCTTCTAACAGTGCACAGCAACATTACATAAATCATCGTATATGAAAAATTAACATGACATCAAATATTTATAAATATTAATGTGTATGTTAATATAACCAAAGCTGTAACAAACAATCATAACCTTGCCAAGTTTCCTAGGACAGGCGCCGCTGATAATGATATCCATTATCTCTGGAGGAATGCACAATTATGAAAGTATATGCGGGATGCTATATTCTTATCTGCTTTTAAATGTATCCATTAAACACTCCACCTTGTATTTGATATTAACCCTTGCCTTACACAGTTTTGTAATTATTCTTTTTGGGAAGTACTAAGTCTCCCTTTATCACTTGTAAGTACTACTCTGTGTGTGTACGCATGTGAGTGAGAAATCATGAGTTTTGCACATTTATACTATTTTCTCTAAAGCATGAATATGTAAGCTAGTTTCATACATCACCCCTATAAACATTAAAGCTTACAATGTCTTATATTTACAGTAGGTCAAGGCTGCCCCACTAATGAAGTTTTAAATGCTTTTGTTTTATGATATACAAGGGTGTCATTTGTGCTGCAATGTGTAAGGTTAGAAACATTTGAAAGGCCTAGTTTCAGGATTCCATAATTAGTCCTTAAAATTCACTTCACACAAAACATGATATAAAGTAGAAGGTCTCCATTTGGGAACAAGTTTGTTTGGCTGTTAATGGTTTCAGACACTTTTTGTTATTGCTATTTATATAGCAACATAAATGTACACAGTGCTTAAAAGAAAATGTTGCTGAACCAATAGCTCAAAAGCAACTCTGTTTTTCTAATGGATATTATGCAGGTCTGTAGGTTGTATATTTTGCAACACTGAAAATGCACAGAAGATTGTTCTGTGAATACCACTTAAGGGTGATACCAAGCAGATTGGAAGCCAAATTATGAGGGGGCAGGGGGAGGGCTTTCGCTGTTTATATTTATTAAATATTTAATATACCCAGGAATATTTTTTGATACACCATGCATTCAAATATGTCTGTAATCCTATCTAGAGATGTGATACACTGACTCTTAGAAAAGCAAATCTTCAAAATATGCCTAGAAAAAAATATCAATAAATATCCACTAAAATCTGCCACTGAACTCTTGGCCACTATCAACTAGCCTTATCATCTGAGAATAGTGAAGTCAGTAACAGCAACCACTGTATTATATTTTTAAAAAATAAATTGCTACTTCTGCTATTATGTATATTTAGCACAAGCTTAATAGAAGAAGCTCAAAGCTCTTTACAGATGTTAATGAATTCCACTTTATAAAACCCTTCTGTATTAGGAAATTATTATCCCCATTTTACAGATGGGGAAACGAAGGCACAGACCAGTTAAATAATTTGCCCAAGCTCAGAAAGGAAGTGCATGACGAAGCCAGGCAGAACTTGGCACAACAGACTTCAATGTAAACATCTCTAAATGTGGTTAAACCAAACCAGTTAAAACCTGTTTATATGTATTTAGACATACTTCTATTACATTTATCCCTGTGGTATGATAGGAAAAAACAAACAAAAAAATTTTCTTAGAAAAAGCAAAAATAAAGCAAAAATCTGGATTTTTCAATGAATTCTAACTCAGCTGTTCCTGCCACATCAAATGAGGGTGGGAAAAGCAGTGGACCATGTTGTAGTATGTTGTGATATCTTTTTCCCATCCAGTTTCACTAGCCCTCCACTGAAAACTCAATATCTCGTTTCTATTTCTAAGGTATAAAACAATTAAATAACATTTTGGAAAAAAAATATTGAAGCCAACTTTAGACAAAATAAAGGAACAACAAAGAGCCTCCACTGAAGTTCACTTTTAGATGTTCTGTCAACAGTTTTCTAAAAGATAGGCATTAGTCTCCTAAGCCCATGGTGGTGGACTTGGCGTCACATCTCAGTCCTTTCCTTTTTTTAAGAAAGAAGGATAGACCTGTGGTTAAGGTACTAGGACTCAGGAGATCTTGATTCAATACCAGGTGATGTCCCAGACTTCCTGTGTGACCTTGGCACATCAATTAATCTCTCTGTGCCTCAGTTTCTCATCTCTAAAATGGGGATACAAATGCTTGCTTTCTTGGTCTTGTCTCTTGAAGGCTGGAATTACCTCTTACTGTGTGTTTGTATAATATCTAGTACAGTTGAGCCCTGATTTCATTTGGGGTCTCTAGCCACCACTGCAATACAAATAATAATACAAAATAAATAAATACAAAACCTTGTTTTTTAAAATACCTAAAAAGTATTTATATAGTTTACATTTTAAAGCCTGTAAGTGGGAATTTTATGTCTATGGCAAACCACTCAAAGTAATTATAGCCTATTGTGTTAGCTTTCTGCTTTAGGATTTAAAAATAAAATCTATTGTCAAATAAAATGAACACACAATCACATTTAAATAATTGTGGCATAAATCAAACCACACAAAATACCGGCACCAAGGGCTCTTGCTCTATCATTAACTCATTGTGTTGTGCCTCTTTTTTATTTTTGCTTTTTCTTATTTTTCTGGGGTATCAAAAGTACATTTCTATCTGGCATTGTCAGTTTGTGTCACAAGTATTTAATTACCAGAGGGGTACCTGTGTTAGTCTGGATCTGTAAAAAGCGACAAGGCCACAGGACTCTTTGTCGCTTAAGCATTTAATTATTTGTATATATTTTTCTTCCTACTTTATTGTAAGAAGGTGTCCTTTAGTGTAGTTTTAGGTTATGCACAAGAGATTTAAAATCTTGGCGCCTATGTTATCTACAGAATCAGAAAACAATATGCATACAATGTGAAATACCCCCCTACCCCATTCCTATACAAAGATACTAATCTAAATAGGACCTTTATGCATCTGCAGATTTAATTTTTACTTATAAAAAAATCAATAGTTGTCTAGAAAAAAGTTATCCTTGATTTCGGTTAGCAAACTACACTGAATTTTCCCTATATGATTAATAGCACATTTCTTCCTTGCAATTACCTTTGTACTCCCTTTCTCTCCATAACAATGTAAATGAACAGTCAAAATATTTTACTTATATGTTTAAAGTAATGTCTAATGCCTACAGTAAAATAAGGGGACAGGAATACACTTGTTCTGACACATTTTATGTAGTTTTGTGAAGGGCTATAATCTGCTGCTTTAAATAATTTGCCACTTGTTTTATATTATATATTTTAAAATCAATACAGAAAACATTTTAAAAATCAACTCGGTTAAAATGCAACATTTTCTCATATGCATTTTATAGTGAGGAAGGATTGGTATTCCCATTCCCAGCTCCATACTCAATAATAAGTCGATTTATCTTATTTATACAGCAGAACCCTACACCTTCCCCAAGTGGATTTTTTGTACTTGTGCATATTTGTATTTTGTTGTTAGTAATGTGGAATTTTGGCGAATTTTTTACTGAATGGTTAATAATTCTTCACATTTTTAAATAAACTAAAATATCAAAGTAATGTTTGAAGGTGGTCATAAAATCCAAAATGTTACCTGAAAAAAAAGTTTTGTTGCTTGCCTTCCTGATATGAATGTTGCTTTTAAGTTTTTGGTTGCCATCTTATCAGAAGTAAACTATATTGACTTAACTTTTTTAAAACAAATTTTTATTAAAAGACTGTTAAAAATGATAGTTTTAAATATCTGAAGCTTTTGATACACTTTTGAAACAAGCTCCGTATTTACAGTATGAAACAGACTGAAGCAGTATCTTGAACAAGCAAGTGTCACAGGAAAAATGCTAAAAGCACTTAGTGAACCAAGAAGGTCCCTTTTAGACTTCACTAGTTATTCAGAAAATATTGTTGTTATAGAGCAATATACTGAAGTACTTATTTTAGTTTCCCTTAACAGATTGCAAATTTGATATTTGCATGAGCTAATTCATCTGTCACTGGAATAAAAAGTTCTTTGAGGCATGAGGGGAAATGCCATGAATTTCACTTAATGGAAACATAGCTGGTCTGGTGCCACAGTGGACTGTGTACAGCAGCCAGCAGGGAACTGGGTTCAGGAATGAATAAGGATCCCAGGCTAGTGGAAGCTAAGCATGTTGCTAAGGTGACATACTTCATCTTGGTGTGACAGCTGTACTATTATGACAACAGCCTCCCATTTAAAGTAATCCATAGTGCACTGCTGCACTGAGACACAAGTCACTTACTTTCTCCTTCTGAAAGATACAATACTGCAGTATCTGCTAACAGAAAAAAATAATTCAAGGAGCAGAAAAGGTGTGTATTTTGGGGGGTCTGGGTACTGGGAGGGGAGAAAAGAGGTTATAAATCCTAATGATCTTTTGAGGCTACTAGTTTAGATGAGACCATTCTGATATCATGTTCTCTTTGCTACTAATAAAGATCACTAGCTAGTCCATTACCATTGAATGTTCATATAATTATTGTCCTAATTGTAAAACAATGCGTATGGAGTTCTTAACAGCAAGGAACTAACTGCAAGGGAAGAGGGTAGTGTTTCTAAAGTTGCATGAAGGGGCTTCTTTCCCTAGGTGTTACTGACAGTGGACTATCAGTAGAAGGGATTGCTGTAAGCAAGAGAAAGCAATAGTCACTATCTGGAAGGCAGAGGCTTTCTTCAAGAGGAGATAGGAGGCTATGCATAAACAGTGGGAGATCTCTGTTCAAAGTAAGAGAGTCAAGGGCTCTATTTTCACTGATTAACATATATAGCAACAGTTCTCTGCTCTTCTATTAATAATTATATTTTTAAATTTTTGCTGTGGCATCTCAGAAGAGCTGTGTTAGGAGTAGAAATACACAGTCAAGTGGGGAGGTTTATCTTTCAACTACCTGAAGAAATTATGATCACATAAATGACAAGAGATCAGAATTGATTTTTGCTGCTTTTATGCTTTGTCTTCTAGGATTCTTTCCCTTTTTTCCACCTTTGACAATATTTAACCAAAATAGCTAAGTCTCAGATTCCGCTAAAATAACATCTAGTATTTTCTCTCTTCAGGGCTTGCATACAGTCTGTGTGCACATGTATTACAAGGCACTTTGTGCACACGGAATGGCTCTTTGCACTTATGTGCCTGACATCTGAATCATGGAGTGTGGAAGAATAAATGCAAGCTGCTACTTTGGCTGTAATTGCACGATTTGGTGGCTGTGATTTTTGTTGAATGTTTTAAAAAAGGAGCATAGAAACGACAGAAAGGAATCCAGTTTAAATAACTACTGGGAACTTTTTTGGGGGTGGGGGTGGGGTTGGGGGCAAGAGTTGATAGAATTTAGGTGGTTTAGGGTTAGGGATTCCCTTTAAAAAATCAGCCTTTTCAGAAGGGGTTTCTGGTTTATTTAATATAGTGGATTCCGCTAAAAAGCCTAAACATTTTCTGGATTATGAGTTTTTCCATTACTTTTCAGATAGCAAGGAAACTTGTACAAATGAGGAGAGCAATGGAAAGCATCTAGTTTGTGTGAGTGTAGCTCCATTGAAACTAATGGAGTTATACTAATTTATTCTGTGTCTGAAATCATTCCCGAACAGTCTACATCAGATTGATCACTACAAAATAAGCAAAAGAAATTTCCAATTGAAACCAGTTTAGCTCAGCTCCTGCTGGCTCAGCCCAGGGGAAGAAGTTCTTTTGGCTCCTGTGATAGAGTGGTTTCCTTTGGAGCACTAAGATGCTGTAATGTGCAGGAACTGAATCTCCAGATGGAAGTCTCCATTAATTGGCTAAATCTCCTTTAGTATCTGGCCACTAGCTGGCAAATAGAACAACTGACCAAAAAAAAAAAAAACCAACGGGATTGGCTCCTGCATGCAGCACCCAAAACGAGAGAATGTCCAGGAATAGTTCAAGGATCAATTTAACTCATATTAACCAAAAATGTTAATCCTGGGGAGACAGGTTGCTGCTTACAGTCAAAAACCCACGGGTCACTTTTTCAGGTGTGAAGCAAGTCAGAAAAATCACAGCCCAAGGCCTGGATCAGCCATTCCTAGAAACGTGGGGGCTTTTGTGGAACACAGACTTGAACAGCCTGTGGAGATCCTATCTGAAACCCACCTTATGTAATACGCAGGTTGCAGACAAATTGAGTTATACACAGGTGCCTTTTGGAAGCCGCAAAAGCAAAATGTGTATACAGCTTGCATATGAAAAATCCACACTTAGAGCATAAATGGTAATGTATGCATTTTAAACAGCCACAGTAGTTGAACATACAAATAGAAACTTAGGAGAGAGGTGAGGTCTTCTGAATGCAGAATCAGTAGAACTTTCTCAACTCAATTCTGACCTTTACAATACTCCCTCTGTAGCTTTGGACAAGTCACTTTAAACTTGGTTCCTCAGTTTCCCCATCCGTAAAAGGGAAAACATTTTCACTTACCTCTCTCACAGGCATGAAAGTGACAAGTACTGTACAAGTGCTAACTTATTACAGCAACACAATATTTTGTGTACATAATTTTACAAGCAAGCAATGCACATTTTTTCAGCTCCAATGAAGGCACCCATGCTTGAATATTTTTCCTATTGAGTCTGGGACATTTCTAATTGCTTACCTCTTCACTAGGGTCTGGCCATGAGTTGGCAGCTAGATTTTACAAATAGGCAGGGCTGGAAGCTGCACCCACTGTAGAACCATCAGCTGCTACTTGTTAAACAACTCTATTTACCTAATACGAGCACAAAGGCATACAGTAGAGTAACTGTGTTATTCTGTACCTATTTTTTAAATAGTAAAACTGAAAAGTGTACCTAAAGTTTTGTACCTACCAAAACACAAGAAAACAGTATGGTGTCAGCAGATCTGTACGCATCAAGAGTTCAGAGTTTTTAATCTCTAAGCAGTTTTTCGGAGTCTCGAAGTATAAACCTGATCACGAGATGAATAATTCTTTAGACGCTGAAGTCTATTGGGACTATATCAACCCTTAATAATTAAAAATAATTCTTCTGGTGGTTGCCAGGAACAAGCTGGACCCTGAGTCAATACTGCCTTTATGAATACCACAGCATATTAAAAGTACTAATTTTTAATACAAAGCAATAAACTGTATCTTTTCCCTAATGACACCGACAACTAATTTTATATAGATTTACACTTGGGACCCCTGGAGGAAACACTTTAGTAATCAGTATAATGGTATATAAACAGAAAAGCTTGACACAGCTCTAGCAAAGAGATACATTTATAGCCCCCTCTCTATTCCCTCCCACAAAAGCTCAGCAATTTGAAACAGAGACATTGCATATGAAGCACAGAAAATATTTCTCTATGGTTACATTTGAATTAACATCAGTGTATAGGTCAACTTCAAACATCACAAATACAGGCACAGTGTACCAAAGGTCATATAAAACTGTCCCTGCATTGAGTGCTATTTTGTCCTCCTTGTTTATTAATGCTGATCCATCTATACTAATGGATTTAGCATGAAGTGGGGGGGATTGAAAGTCACTAAATCTCGGACTTCCATCCTTCATTAATATTAATATTATTTTCAGCCATAGCATGTTGGTAAAGTACAAGCTAAGAACTTATTATAGAACAAAGCACTCCAATGCTTAATAGGCATGTGTATTCATATTTTTAAAGCTCAAATATTTTGTATAATATAATATTTAAAATAATTTACTACAATGCTACATGATAAAGAGGAACTTTGTTTCAATACCATCAGGTCATAGTAAGTGGTCAGACTTTGTATATCATAATAATGCCTAATATTTGTAAGTGAGGAATGAGTTTATCTTAGCCAATATTGGCATATGATAAGCCAACAAAGAAAACAAATGCAGGGCTCTATCCTGCAGTCTTTGAAGAAGTAAAACTCCCATTGCTCTCAGTTTGAGTTTAGTAACAAAAGCACTGCCAAATCAGGGGGTTAGAACTCAGTTCTGCAAACCCTTACTTGCATGAGCAATCCTCACTCACAAGCAGGCCCTTTAAAAATCAGTGGAACTACTTGTGGCAATCAGGACTGGTCATACAAATAAGGATCTCAGGATCGAGCCCTTATGTTTGGAAATTGGGGCAATATTTGCATTAGTGCATCTCTCTGCATCACTGTCATTACAGCTCAGCCACTGAATATGCAGTTGGCTAAGCAATCTGTACATTAACAAGGAGATTTTCTCCAAGGCACAACTTGCAGTTAGGCGCCTAAGACCTACTGAAAGTAAATGGAAGCTAGGTGTTTAAATGCCGGTTGAAAATCTCCTCCTAAAATGTTAATTTTTGGTAGAGTACAGATGCTGATATTGTCTCCTTTATTTGAGTGACATAAGTTAAACAGAACATGAAAGTAAAAATTCACTTTTCAGTCTATGTGCTGCATTTAGACAAAGATTTTTTGTGGGGTTTTTTGGGGTGTGGGAGAAATAGGAAGAATGCAACGCAGATGGTTCAAATAAAATGAAGATGGTTCATATCAAATGACACCTACATGCAATCCACCCGATTTTGGTTTTACAAAACAAAACCTTTCTGACAAAATTCGCAAAACAAACCGCAAAAATTCCGTAGCTTCATTTTCTTTCTCTCTTTGAACAGAAATTAAATGGTGGGTACAATGGGCATTGACCTATGAAATAGAGTCTAGCTGACTCACAGGTACTGTACTACTTTCCTCAACCAAGTTTTCTTCAGATAAGCATATTGTTGTTAGGGGGGCGGAGGGGAACCCATAAGACAAGAGAAAATATTTACATTTGAAAAAAAAATCTATAAAATAAATGTAGAAAATGGCAGATATATTCATTATTTTGCTACAACTTGTTCTTCATTCATGCCAATGGGATGTTTTCAAAGGGCTTAATTTCCTGTCAGTATTTATATTACTCTAATACTGCTAACAGGCTTTATTATCCTAATAAAATTGGGCCCCACCAATGTTATAATTTTCTTATTTCTTTCTCTATTTTTTAAAAATAACTTTTTTCCACTATGGTATGTCAGTATATACAACAGGCATTTCTATTCTCATTTTGAATATTTTCAAAATACTGATGTTCACATTGACAAGACTAAATTGGTGAAAAAGTCATGAAACTTTGACCAATTGATGATAAAAATGTAGAGATTTAATAGAATTTTAAAAATTGCTTTTGCAAAACAAAAATAAAAATTTAAACATGTAAAAAGAGGAATAGTTTTTAATACCATGTACAACAATGCAATATATGTGTAGAAAACAGATACTTCATATGAATTAGTATTTACATGTTTTGTAAGCTAAAATAATGTATGCGTTTCATTATTTTAGTAAAATTAAAGAATGGGTATTCAGCAGTATCTTTAAAATTTCATATTGCTCAAGCTAGTTTAGGCATGCCAAATCATTTTAGTATGATGAATTTCTACACAGCCATGGTAAGGATACTTAAAGACACTGCAATATTTTTTGTATAAACGTGAATCTAAGAAAAATATTAATAGTCTCATTTTTATGTAAGCCATTATTAGAATTTACTAATGAGAAATCTGACACACTATTTCCTATTGCTTTAATATAAGCTATATATTATAAAGTATTTTTCGGTGTTATGTGGTGTTCACAAGAGCAAAGGTAATTGCGTAACATGTCTAAAAAAATGGCTAAAGATCAGTGATTTATGGGATAGAGTGTGGCTGTGGGGTGGGATGAATGAAAACTATTTTGACCTTTTCTGGACCTACTGCAGGGAAGTCAAAAGACCCTGTGAAATCTCACTAGAAAGAGGGCACCTAAAAATATTTTTCAGGGGCAGGAATTATTTTAGTATGACAATTGTACAAGGTCCCTACTGTTTTAGTGCCTGATTCTTCAGTTCATTATTTCCATTTTACTCCAGTATAACCATTAATTTCAGTGGAATTTCACCAGCATAAAACTTGAGTAATACACAGGTGAATGATGGCCTTAGGATATGTGGTGATCACCACTTCTGGTTAAGCAGGTTACGGCTAAATTTAGAGGAATTAGACTGGCTAGTACAGATGCTGGAATTTCAGAAAGCATTTCAGAGCCAACCATAATATACAAATCCCTCCTCCTCTGCCTCCTTCTCCATTGATGGCAATTACTAGTATTCAGATTAAAAACAAAACCTCAGAAAATTATTGTTCTCTTGAATAATTCCTCAAGCTTTTACAGTGCTCTGGTGATTCAAAAGTTACTCTAACTGCAAGGCTGTTATGGGCTTTTTGAGCTGTTTTGTGCTTCCAGAGACTTATCTTCCACTCAATTTTGATTGAGGAATTTATGAGATTTTATCTATATTAAGAGGAAAGATATGCACAAATGTCTCATGATCTTATATGAAGGCTTTTCTGTAATAATGACTAAATCTATACATATATTGTATAGATTCTAAGAAACTGCTTTCAAACTATCCACATATGTGAAAGAATTTTACTTGCATAGAGTGTTCTGTGTACACAAGGAATCAAACAAAATATTCAAGTTCTTTGATATGCTCAGAAACTTTTCTTATTTAGTAAATATATACGCCAAATTTATTTCATTCTGAGTATGACCTTAAATGGAACCCTAAACTAATAGAATTAAATGAAAAAATATTACTAAATCTACAATTTGTAAACATTTTCATAAAATATATTTTTCCTCTACGAGTTAGCATTAGTGTTAAACCCATCTTCAGAGATGAAAGTTAAGAATGATTGCTACTAATTAGACAAGCTATCCATTTGACATGAGCCCAGCCAATGAACACTGTCTCTAGAATCTAATCTTGAGACAAAACAGATTTTGTTACACCGATTATTAACACAATTGCTACTTTCTGGTGTAAAGTGATGTCAACAATGAACAATCAAGTAAGGCCCTTTCTTTTTGGTACAGTCAAGCACTCAAAGTCACCGTGAAATAGGATTAGACAGGACCTTTCATTTCATATGAGAATTAATTCTCTAAGGGCAGTGAAGAAGAGGCTTTATTTTGTAGTTATTTATTTATTTTTTTACAGCAAGCAGCTAGAAGTCTGAGGGTGGCCATATTTCTTTCTGAAACACGTCTATTTTTCTAAGCAAGGGTCAGGCTGAAGAATGCATTCTTAAGATAAAACTTCACATGGAACACATCCAATTTTGAGCATGGCCAAAATGTTGCCCTGCTATTTTATTACAGACACACACACACACACACACACGATTGTTTTTTAGAGCTGAAAATATGGTCACTTTCTTCTGTTCTCAGCAATAACTTCCTTTATACTTTGTATTGTTAAATGAAAGGGCATGACTGCTGTGGTGCTTACTTTGAGTTTTCCTAGGAAGAAGGTATTCAAAAGTAATTTTGTGGTTAGCCAAAGTATAATGTGGTTATACTGTATGTTTTTATTAGTTTCAACCAAGTTAAGCTAGTAACCATATAAAACCAAAAAGTTACATGTATTGCATTACTGAAATCTCTGTATTATAAAACTGTTTCTAGCATAAGATTTCTCCAGCAAGCTGCCTTGAATTGTATTTTTTTTCCGTATAGCCCCATACGTTGCCAAAATTGAAAACCCCATTGTATTCCATGGTGGTGTATGTGCTGACATTTGACCCACTGGGCTAGATCCTCAGCTGAGTAAACAGGCACAGCTCCATGAAGGTCGGTAGAACTATTCTGATTTAAACCAGCTGTGGATCTGGCCCACTGTCTTCAAAGCGCACATTACTGACATACAAGATGAAACAATAAGTTTCTTTCAATCTTATCTAGCCAAGGCATTTTAAATAAAGAATCGTATTGAGCTGTGTTTGGTGCTATATGAAAAGTTTGCAAATTAAACCAGTGAAATATATTTATCCTTTTAATTTAAATTCAGGAGGAAAATAATTGAAAGGTCATTCCACTGAGGTGACATGGAAATTCAGAAAGCATGATTATAAATGGTATAGGCTACTACAGTTTACCTATAAAAGGATCTTGAATTAGAGTAAGTGAATTTAAGTCAGCAATATATCTTATTCTAAAGCACCTCAACAAATACTGAAATATGGATGCTGTTTGTTACTTTACCATCTCGTGCCATTCCATAAGCCTCAAGATTCTCTAAAGCAATAGAAGAAAGCAAATGATAGCACAGATGAGAGAGATATGGGCACATACTGGTTAGACCATTTTATCCCATATTTATGCTGGGACAATGTTGAGCTTTGGCTCTCAAGAGGAAAAATGTAAAGAAGCTAAACAAGTGCCCACACAGATCTCTGCTTAATATTAAATAAAAATATTCAGAATGATGCACATTAATGGATTAAAATCTCCTTTGTTCTGGTTCACTGGTGTTCTCTGTATCTGACCCAAGCCAAACCTATCACCTACTAGGCATCTAACAGAAAGCTATCATATGTGTTCACTGCTATAACAGAACTGAAATGAGCAGTTTTAGATAATTTAATTAAGTTGTAGGTCTTCTAATATAATTCAGTAAGTATGTGAACTTTTAACTTGTGTTAACTCAATTTCCTTATGCTTTCATTTACCATTTGTTGGGGACATTACAGTGATTAGCCCAAGTCCTTCCAACTCTTAATGTTCTCAATAAATTCTGATTTAAATTGACTGTCACTTACTTGCTATAATAAAGTAGGTATTTGACATCTCTAAAGGAACCAGACTACGGTCTATTACATTCTCCTGAAGCAAACCTTTCTAGCACACAAAATCAACACAAAACTAGTCTTAATAAAGACTGCAGTGAGGAGCCATAATAGGTAAGTGGGTTGAACAAGTACATTCTCATAGGCAATTTCACACCTCTGCTTCTTTCGGGAATTAAAATGATGCTATGTGCCTTTGGTATCACAAGTTAAATAACACTACGTTCACATTTAATTGTTGTGCTACTTAGTTACTATCAGTGTCTAAGCACCCTGAGTGAAAACAAGTTGTTCAGCTTGTCAACATTAGAATCCTACTGTGTTGAGATACAAAAGCAACAGCTGTGTTATATTTCAGTTGAGCTCAGAGACAAGCGTGGGCCAAGTGGTCTGAAAGCAAATCTAGCCCCCACATTTTCTCAGTTCAGATAACTGTAAATGGCAAATGATACATACGATAATACAGTGAAAATCCTACAAACCCATGTTTGTTTTGGAAAACTTCTAAAAAAAAGATATTAAATGTGATAGAATTATTTGTATTCAGACAGGAACCATTTAAGATCAAAAGTTATATTTTAAGCTTCCACATTTATTTAGTCAAGTAGATATCAGGAATGATACATAGGGTCAAAAATGTGAGGATTCACCCCCCCTCAAAGCCTCACAAAATATATTCAATGGCGGAAAAACTACATTAATGCCGAATTAAGGTTGCTTGGTGGTATATTGTTCCTTGAAGAACTTTGAGTCAAGCAAAGGGGAGGGGAGGAATAGCTCAGTGGCTTGAGCATTGGCCTACTAAACCCAGGGTTGTGAGTTCAATCCTTGAGGGGGCCATTTAGGGAACTGGGGTAAAAATCTATCTAGAGATTGGTCCTGCTTTGAGCAGGGGGTTGGACTAGATGACCTCCTGAGATCCCTTCCAATTCTATGAAAACTCAAACTCCTGAAAACCAGGAAATTCACAGTCAAGATTGCCCATGCAACCTTAACTCTGCAGTCTTTCAGCAATGTCCCACAGTTGCTGAAATGTACAAGCTCTCCACCTCCTTTTACAACCCTCTCACCCACAGGATTCCAGCTAACACTATTAAAGGAGAAAAAGGAAGAAATAAAAGTTGCCCATGCCATTCATCTCAGGGTGTGTTCCCATCCCATCCATTCTGAATACTTTAGAGCCCGTGATATGCATGACATATACCAGGGGTGGTCAAACTGTGGCATGTGAGCCACACGTGGCTCTTTTACTATTAAAGTGTGGCTCGCAAGCCCCTCAGGCTCCCCCCCATTCTCCACCTACCAGATGGGGGGGAAGGGAGGGAGCTCAGGACCTCTGCCTTGCAATGGGGTGATGAGGTAGGGGCTTCGGTCCAGCAGGGAGGGGGGTCGGGGCTTCAGAACTGCAGGGCACACCTGCTGGGGCTTGGGGCTTCAACAGGAGTGGGGCTGAAACCCCAAGCCTTGGCTCCCAGCAGGTGTGCCCTGGCTCTCGAACTTCTGAAGATTTTCATATGCAGCCTGGAGGGCCAGTAAGTTTGGCTACCCCTGACATATACCCATTTGTAGCTCCCCACCCAAAGAGGCAGGTCTTTCCCAGATCCTGGCTCATATGGAGTACAGGGAGGGAGCCTCAAAACCTCCCAACAGGGCAAACTCCCCCAGAAAAGAGGGAAATAGGGAGTAGGGATTCAATTCCTGTAGCTGGGCATTGGCCTACCAGATCCTGGCACAAACACAAGGGGCAGCCAGAGGGGCTCAGAGCCCTTCTCCCGCCAAGGGCACACACATGGAAGGGGAGAATGCAGAGCTGACAGGTGACCCACCTTTATTCTCCCCCAGACCCCTTTCCCATTGTTCCACCCATCCACTTCCCTTAACACCCAAACCTCCCTCACCTAAACCCTCAACCTCTCTCCCTTCCCCTACCACCCATCCCCATAAGCTCCCTCCCCCTGTGATACTGGCAGACGAGGTGCCAGCTCACATCAAGGCCCCTAGGCCTCATTGAGCACTGACAAATGCACAGCTGGAAATCAGTCTGGCTTGCCTGTGTGTTAATATCGTTAAAATAGGTGTTTGTAGAAGTCTTGGCCGAGGTTCGGCCCTCAGCGGGGCTGTGGGGTATCCCACCGCCTCGCTCTAGTCCGCCGTCAGTCCTGGTCCAGCGGTAGCGTGGGACAGCAAACACACGGTTAGGGGCTCAGGCCCCTAAGCAGGGGCTGAGTCAATGGGTTTGTAGCAGCCCAGGCCCTAGGTCAGGGCGGGGCAGCAATCAAATAGTCAGGAACCCAGGCCCTTAAGCAGGGGCTGAGTTAATGGGTTTGTAGCAGCCCAGGCCCTAAGTCAGGGAAAGGGGGAGTCTGCCACCCAAGGAGTGGGTGGCAGGGGGGACGCAGGCCCTCCCACTCCACTGCATCCCAGCCCAGGGCCCTAGCAGTGGCGGAAACTTGCTGCTGTCAGTGGGGATCCTGGCCGCAACACACTGACATAGGCTCTGGCAGTGTTGCAGCCAGACTGGGGTCCGCTGCCCCCGGGCTACTTCCACACTCCCCCTCGTAGGGTACCTGGGCCGTACTAGTGTCCTCGGTGGTCTCCACCAGCATCAGTTCCTCCGGGTAGGTAGCGAAGGGCAGGCTCGGCTCCTCCTTGGGATAGGTGGAAAGGGGCAGGCTCG